>NW_024062804.1:600000-767286 GCF_006381635.1 Hibiscus syriacus | reverse complement strand
TGAACGAATCTACAAAATAATATACAAAGAAATATAATCATTAAATGTGAAATGCATGTAAAAAAAAAAATGAGTCAACAAAATTATATTGATTTACTAACGTAGCACCAATGGCGATAAACAGCAACTCAAAGCGTCCATCTCTATCTGTTTTGATATGAGTTACCGACCAGGATTTTTCAGCTTTAAATTGTGACAATAAGCCGGCAGTTGGGCAAACGATTGCTTCTGGCGACCCCTCAACAATTCCAAGGCATAACATTTGGCTCTCCAAGTGAGAATATGATAACTAATCTTGAACCGAGCATCATGTCAGTCATAATTTCATGTCCCCGATATACCCTGCCATTCAAAAACATTAACTCAGCCAGAAAACCACCCAACACCTTTTGTTTGCCTGTCTATGGTGAGGAAAAACTGGGTTCTTGAACATGTATGTTTATCAATAAAGTCCTAACTTGAAACATTTGCAATTTTATCTCTTTGCAATCATACCCAGTACAGTTTTGTCATCATACACCTTGTTTCGAAACGATCTTGCTTGATTTGTTAACTTTTAGTTGATAGCCATCTTCCACATTTAGTATAAAGCTATCTTCAAGTCTTCCTTTGTATCAAAACAATCATCTTTCTTGATACGAATAACTTTTGTGGTACCAATCAATGCTTTCTTTATCAACTCTTCTTCCGGTATCTGAAGTAATTCTGGCATATTCCAGTTATACGCCCGTGGCATTTTCTTTTCTTCGGGGACTTTTTCTTCTTCTTTTCTTCTTCAGGATTATAGAATTACAGAATGGATGTTCAAATGTTCATCACAGTCGTAACTTCCTCCTCATATCATCAACATTACATTCTTCGGCAACGGCTGTTTCATCATCAAAATTGGGTATTGACCAATATCAATATCATTACACGCATGGTCTTTCTTCTTCTGAAACATCATCAAAATCGTGTATTGACCAATATCAAAGTCCGGATATTGACCAAGACCAAATTTCGAATATGACTAGTACTCACAATTTTTTGTTGGTCATCGTCTAACTGGTCAATACGAAAACCGGAATTTGGTGCTGAAAGTGATGGGATTTGGATTAGAGAAAGGTTGTGGGTTTGAGAAAAACTTAGTTGATTACTACCCGTACTGACCCAACAATACTACTTCTAGGTTCAAACATACAATGTAACATCATCTTGTGAAACACTATGTAAGCAAGAATCGTTCAACATCTTCATTGTCGGTTAACAAATAAAACTTTACCATTTCTCTGGGCTCTAAATTCAATTTATTTGAACACGTAGCATTAGAGTTTCATAAGTTAACTTTTGTAAAGACAATTTTAGTTGAAGATTCATGGGTAAAGGCATATATTGTAAAACACCATGAACATTATCCCATGACCTCCAAAACACAAATCTATCCAAACATGATCAACATTAGATGATTCATGGTTGTAAATTAATTTACTAAACAGACGAGCTGCGAAACTAAAACCTGTTGCGGATTGGGAAGGATGTCGTTGGATATAGGACGGATGTCGCGAGAGAGAGTGATAGATGGAGATGGAATGAGTTGCGATTTAGGGATTTAGTTTATGATTTCAGTGTTATATACCCAAAATTAAGTGTGTGATTTACAGATTCTCGTTGCGATTTACGGATTATCGTTGCGATTTACAGATTCTCGTTGCGATTTACGGATTATCGTTGCGATTTACGGATACGCGTTGCGATTTACGGATATCGTTGCGATTTACGGATACGCGTTGCGATTTACGGATACGCATTGCGATTTACGGATACGCGTTGCGATTTACGGATACACGTTGCAGTTTACGGATACGCGTTGCGATTTACGGATACGCGTTGCGATATACGGATACGCATTGCGATTACCCATACGCGTTGCGATTTACGGATACACGTTGCGATTTACGGATACGCGTTGCGATTTATGTGTTCGCGTTGCGATTTTCATATTCGCGTTGCGATTATGGAAAATCGCAATGCGAATTTGTACTATCGCATCGCGATTTTCAAGAATCGCGTTGCGATTTTGGAAACTGATTTGCGATTCTGGGGATCGCGTTGCGATTTATTTCGCGTTGCGATTTTGTTGGTCATTTTGGCAAATCCAAAAAAAGTTGGTTAAAATCGTATATTATAACTTTTTTTTGGTCACTGAGGCGATTCTCTATATATTATACAATTAACATTATTATTTGAGTTTCAGGACAATTTTGCCTAAGTCGTGGTTATTAATTATTATACAATTAACATATAAAAAAAGTATGAGATACTGTAGAAAGTACTCCGAATCTCTAATAAATTTTCATGTACCCAATCCATCTCTTTTCCCAGAGATAAATCCTCTAATTTAATCATACCATCCTTGAAATATGAGTCATAATTGAATTATAAAGTTTTAAAAATAAGGATTAAAATTAAATCTACAACTTATGAATACAACAGGGACTATTTATAGAATTTGAACAAAAAGAAATCAAAGCATTTCAAATATGTTTACATGACTAGGGTTCTAGTATTTAAGAATAACTTGTTACAAAAAGAACAGTATCTCAATCATCATGGAAATCCCGATGGTACACAACATTCACAGCAACAACAGATTATCAGGTAATTTTACCTTTCGTTGCCAAGTGAACTTTTTTGGTGCACAAGTAGAGCATTGCAGCTAATCGTAGGAAGTGGAACTTGAAAGTTCAATCTTATAAGCTGCTGTGTAGCTGTGTTATCTCCGCATTACTCGTTGGCGTTCACGTTTCCGAAGCGCTCTAGCATAAACTGATCGGTTGCAGCTTGCTGCTTCCCGCTGCATCATTGCTCGCTAGGGTGTAAACGAGCCGAGTTGAGCTCGAGTATTGCCGAGCTCGACTCGAACTCGAAAACTTTAAACATAAGCTCGACTCGACTCGAAAACTCGCGAGCCTAAAATTTTCAAGCTCGACTCGAACTCGAAAAAATATTGAAACTCGACTCGAACTCGAAAAGGTTCGAACTCAAAAAAAAATCAAGAGATCGATGAAGCTCAAGACTCAAGCTCAATTGAAGCTCAATTGTGAGCTCGATTGTGAGCTCGATTCAAGCTCGACTTAAGCTCAAGGAGGGTTAATATTCTTTTGTTGAAACCCATCCCCTTTTATACATTCGACTTACCCCTTATTCCCCAAGAACCACCGATGTGGGATATAACTCACATAGGAGTTAGGACAGTGAACCTTGCTTCGGTTCTGGTTTCAGCTCTTTCTCGGTCGATTTATCGTTGGACTGTGAACCTGTCTTCCCAAATATTACAACAGCAACATCATACTTTACGGACAATTACATGCCTTTCTCGTTGATATTCAACTTCACCCCTCTGGTGCATAATTAGAATGGCTCTTCTTACCTGCCAAACATAACTACCATATTACAAACATGATTGAACCGGATGTACATACAACCCGAAAATTGGCATACTCGAATGAATCAGTTTTTAAGTTAACTACTTACAATTGATTCGTTCATCCCCATTCTAGTAAGATCATCGATCAGCCTTCTTTCTGATATGGATTTTCAATTCCCAGTATTCTCTTTATCTGGTTCTCGCTTGCTATATATGTATTAAATTTTGTTAACATGTGGAAGATCACAAGAGTAGGAGAACAAGTTCAGCAAAATGTCTACAAACCTTTATCTCATTGGCCATTTCGGGAGATATGTTAATATGCTGGTTTATTCCAGAACGTGTTGCATCCATGGTGGAAACTTTGAAAAGTCTCAAATTACCAAAGTAGGTTAACTTCCTGTTTGAATTTAATTCAAGCATTCACGACCTAACATGACTTTCACGAATTGTCGACTACGTTGCACTCGAATCTATCTTCCCATAAACATCTACAATCATAAATTATCAGTTTCTTGACTGAAAATACAAAAAAAAATAATCTAGAAATTTACAAAATAAGGAACTACCTTCCCTTGGAAAGCAGACAGTGATGCATCAGCTTCTTTCTTGGATTTGAAAGAGACAAAGGCATAGCAGGATGACTTTCTCGGATTATCATGAAATATAACTTCAGCATAAACAACATTAGCACCCTCAGAGCCCTCACTTCATATGAAAGATTCGCCACGAACAAGTTGATTTTGTCTCTATTTCTTATTTGTTTTTCCATTTTGTCTGTTTGTTGGTTGTTGTTGCCACTGCCATATGGTGGCCGGTCGTTTAATGTCACGGCAAGTACAGCCGTAAGTTCGCGACCTTGTGGACTACTCTCGGTAGCCCCCTCCGTTGTTTCGTTCGAATATATTCGAATGGAACTCACTGTCAGGCCAGTTCTCCGACTTGAACCAGAAAAATATATACATACACATTTTTGTCACTGTAAAATTATTTCCTACATTATGAAGTTTGGTATTTGAATTTGAAATCAAGCATCGTGAATTTTGTAGGAAATTTTGAATTAGGAATCGAGTTACAGCCTCCTCCACTTTACCCACGAACTTCAAATCGACTATTGCAGCTTGTGTTGACTGTGAGTGTTAATTGTCAAATTTTAGTAGGTTGGTCTTGTCGTTAATTTTAGAATAATTTGTTTATTTAAAATATTTTGTATGTTCTAATTCGGGTCGATCCACTGTTCGAGCTGACCGTAATAAAGGTTATTATCGGTCCTTAACTGTTAATGAGGTGTGTCTTTTTAATTGGGGCTACATTATTTTATTTGGTTTCTTATTTGTTTGGTTGAAATTGATTTGAAACATGAATGTTATGTAAAATTGATTGCCTTAAATACAATTTGGATAAATATTATATATTCCATATTGGCTTGTCGGATTTTAATAGATATTGTACATTTAGAATATTTGAATTTTTGGATGATTTGTCGGATTCAGAATATATGTATATATTTAGAATAAATATTTTGAAATATTTAGCTGAAAATATGTTATATTCGGATCAGATCATATAATTATGCCATTTTGTATGTTATAACTTAAACCCTAACCCCTAACCCTTAACATATAAACCTTAAATCATATCACATAAACTCTAAAACTTTGAACAATAAACCCTAAACTATAAACCTTAAATCATATCACATAAACTCTAAAACCCTAAACCCTAAACCCTAAATCCTAAACTTTAAACCATAAACACTAAATTCTAAACCTTAAATCCTATTACATAAACTCTAAACTATAAACCCTAAACCTTAAATCATATCATATCAACTCTAAACCCTAAACCTTATCACATAATTTGAAAGAATGAGATGACTTAGTGAAAGGAGAGAAGGTATACTTGTTTTGATATATATTTTTTAAATTATTAATATTTAAATTGAATCATATTTTTTTATTATATTATATTTATTATTAAATAAAAAATTAGTTATGATGTAAGTACAATATAATATCTTGATATTAAATGCTCAAACCCTTGATATTTATAATATTTGAACTTGAAACCTCAAAATATAACAACAATTTAAAAAATTAGTTATTACAAATATTATCATTAGAAATATATTAAATATTTGTCATTAGATAAATAATTTTTTTATTAATTTAAAATAAATATAAGAAAGTTTATTCAAAAATAATTTTTAACCATTTTCAATTTAAGATATTATTCATCAATAATATATTTTTAATAATGTAATTTTTAAAAAATCTAAAATTATAATATAACATTTTTTTCGAGCTGCTCACAAGCTTTTCGAGTCGAGTATCGAATAGCTCGTTTCGGCTCGTTAAGAACTCGAGTCGAGTTCGAGCTCGAGTCGAGTCCATTCGATCCGAGTATTTATCGAGCCAAGATCGAGTCAATCTCGAGTAGCTCACGATCTGTCTCGTCTCATTTACAGCCCTATTGCTCGCATCAGTCGTTTTGGAGCTAGCATTGTCATCCTGTGAACCTCTGTCCTTGTACAGCTCAGGATGTTCTGCAAATTCGGAGGAAGGAAAAGGGGTAATGTGTGAACTCGATGTACCTCAAGAAGAAGAAGAAGAAGAAGCAAAATCGGAACAAAAGGACATAAAGATTGCAATTCGTGATAATAGAGGGAAGAAGACCGAATCATCCCAACTAACAAGTATTTTGCAGAGAAAAACAAAATGAACTAAAATCAGTAACTTCTAATTACAAAAAGCGTTAATCACCAAAAAAATATATACAAAAGCGTGAAAAGAAAATGTAAGCAACCTCTTCTAAGTATTTCGGCGTAATCCCAGCCTCGCTGGAAGTAATCGGCACTATAACTTGATGGGATGTTAACTTCTGATTTTGCCCGTACCATGAGCCGCTTTTCCTGTAGAAGCTTTTTGGCAGCCTCAGTTTCCACTATATTTCTTAATTTGTATCTGCAATCAAAGAAGCCATTAGAATAACATTGATTCATATATTACAGAAAAAAGGGTGGCACACTTTTGTCATCATTTAGTTGGTCTAAAGACATTATATAACGCTTGCTTAGCAGCACAGCAGCTAACAAACTCTTCCCTAAAAGCTAAATTTTTGCTATATCGAAGAAAACTACAAAATAGGATCCCGTGATCGGAGATCCAGCAGAAGCTTATGTTCTTAAAATGAAAGATTAGTAAAAGTCATACTCAATTGGCAGCTGAACTTCAGCAATCCCAGTAGTCCATTGTGTAGAGCTTTCTTCGGAATTCCGTTTTTTCACCTGCAAGGAATAAGCCAAGAAGTTGCATAAATTTTTTAAACAAAATAATCAAGAAGCATTGTTCAAATGAGAGAAACAAAGTCAATCGATTTAAAATCAAAAGCAATAAATTGGCTATGTTTTTGTAATAAACTAAACATCAAACATAAAAGTTCATAAGAACAACAATGGAAATTGTTTGCAAATGCAAAGGAAACTCACTTTAAGATGCTCGGAATTTTGTACAATTCATCTTCGGCTCGAGTTAAATCATTCTCAACTTCATTTTTCTCATTCATGTTCCTTCCTCTTTTCTTAGCCAATTCTTGTTCTACATATTCTATCCTAAGTGCACAAAGCAATTACAGAAAAGATAAACAAATAAACAATTAGACAGTCCAGAAACACACACAAATGCAAAGGGTAAAAGAAAAAAAAAAGCATACATGTTTGGATCCTCAACAAGGACGGCGGTTTCTTGGGCGAAGGTGTCCTGAAGCACAAGCTCCTCCTTTTCTCCATCAGCATCGACCTTCTCGGTAACTTTAGCTACGACGCCTCCGGTTTGCACCGTAGGAATTGCAGGGATTCCTGATTTCCTCTCCCTCTGTTTCTGCAGGAATTTCACTTCCTCTAACGCCAACCTATACTTTGAATTTCAAAAATTATTTTTAAAAAAACCTAATTTATTTTTTAAAAAGAAAAGGTAGGAAAAGACTACCGTCTGTCTTCTTCATCGTCTGATTTGGCGGCTGGATCATCTCCTTCGTCTTCTTCAAAGCTTCTCTTCCTGAAATTCTTGTTATTCTTCTTCAGCATTTCAAATTATAATAGTTTGTATTCCGATTTCCTTCTCCAATTTCATATTTAATTTACAAATTTCTCTCCTATCGCCACTTCTACCACCGTCCACAACCAAATAACGCCAGCCCCGGCCCAGGCAGGCACCAACCATGGGTGGCAAATTTAAAACGTTGCGTTTAAACAACCCACAGCCCAACCCACTTCATATGGTAGTATATGGGATGAACATGGTTCATTGATGGCTTAAAAAAGCTTATATAACAAAATAAGTACATGAAGTATTATTATTTTTATTTATCTAAAGTATTTTTTGGTCAAAATATGTACCTAAAGGATTTAATATTTTTCATTTAAGTACTTAAAATATTCTTTAATTAATTTCACGTGTCAACTTTTTTAGAACTTAAATAAAAAATATTGAATACTTTAGGCACCTATTTTGATAAAAAAAAATACTTTAAATACCTATTTTGATAAATAAAAAGGATAAGTTTAGGTACTTATTTTGACCAAAAAAATATTTTTCACTCAATGTAGGTGTCTAAAGTATTTTTTACTCAATGTAAGATCCTAGCGTTTTTAACATTATTATTTTTATTGTCTAATTCATCATGATTGTTAAAAAAAACTCATTATACGTGCTAGGTTTATATATGTATATTTTTAAATATATATATATACGAAGTAGAAACTGTTTCCTTGTTAGTAATTATGAAATTATATTGGAAGAGTCGTTGGGGCTTATTTGCACAATTTCTAAAAGATAGATTCGTCCGCTCTTACAATGTTAGAAAATGTTAGTCGATTGTCTTTCAAGATACAATAACGATATGAGCACATCAGCAACTTACTTTGAACATCAATTTCTCATCCATCAATCAATTATTTTAAACATATGATATATAAGGTCTCATGGAATAAAATATTAAATCACAATTTTATGATTCAAATCTTCACCTTTATACATTAAAAATATGCTTCAAATTTTGTAAAATCTTTTTCCAACAAAAAATTCCTAAAAGGAAAAGACTATATGGAAGAAGAAAATATTCACTATAGTCGATGACAAATTACAAGAGAATTATATGAGATTATTTCAAATCCTATAACCTATATATATATATATATATATATATATATATATATATATATATATATATATATATGAACACAATAATTCTATTTGAATAAAATTGTATCACAGTCTTAACTTTAATCATATCTTATCTTATCTTTTAATTTATTTTTTATCAAACGTCACACTACAAAATTTTTAAATCGAATAAAATGAAATTAATAAACTCTTATAAATGATTATTTTATTTACAGTTACAATATTTGGGGATTGGAAATTTCTCTTTCAACAGTATTGAATAAGAAATTGGAATCGTGAAGGGCCACAAACATGAATTATGATTGAGAGGAAACCCCACTCTTTTTCTTGATTTCCCTCATCAAATGTGATGGCACAGCATCACGGAAAAGAATACTTATGGATTTGATTTCTTTCTAGAACAAACAAATTCATGACAGCCTCATTTATGCTATAATATATATATATGATGTACTGTTAATAATTTGATAATTAATGTTTAAATAATGTAAAATATTTTTTATATTTTTAAAAATAATTAAAATGATTGTCCTTTGTTCCCATATATAATGGGGTAAGGGGAGGTAAGATAGTAGGCTGCCCCCAATACCAGGTTAAGAGCAGCTTCAGTAGAAGACCTTCAAATTATGAAATGCCCTCCGTGGGACTCGATCCCACGACCTCAAAGTATTAAAATAATTGATTATTTTTAAAAATTATTTTTCATTGACAATGTATCATAATCTATAATAATTAGATATATATATATATATATAATATTAGGAATAGCATGTGGGTATAAGATGAAGATGGGTTTTGACTTTGAGCTGCAAATAAGAAAGAAGTCTTAATGGGGTTTCTGTCTCTATCACTCACATGGTTGACATTTGATGCCGCATTATGAAAAAGTGTTGCAGCAAATCGTTCACCTACTTTCTGCTCTCTCAACCATATCATCCATGTGATATATGTATGTATAGACATCTACAGCCACATGTTTTCTCACATCTCACTGAATATTTAGCAATGATGGTTGAAAATTCAGTTACTTGTCAAATACTAATTCAGTGAACTTGTACAAGCTTATAAAATACCCTTTAATACATTTGATATATATAAATCAGAATTCATTCAACGGATTCAGTGCTGAAGATTAAAAATTTTGAGTTCGAATAATTGTGTCTATAAAATTTATATATATTATCAATATCTGAAAAATTTTAAATATATATTACTTTTAAATTATTGTAATATTCAAATTTAATAAACTCGAACGAACATTTGAGAGATTAAAATAGTATCCCATAATCCAAACATTAAGATATACATGTCAAGCTTTAATCCCCACACTTTCAAACTCGAACCCCATTAATATGTTTAATCATGTACGTGAAAAGAAGCCATTGCTGTGTCTCCAAGCTTCTGCAGATTCAATTTCACAACTGTATCCGCAAACATTTTGGTTTCTTCACCGGTGTTCCCTTCTGGTATATCCACGATGTAAGACTCCAAAACAATTGTGTAAGCTTTCCCTTCCTTACGATACTCTTTTACCGACGTCACCGACCTGTAGTTCCTCAACCTATGCTCTCCGCCAACAACCCTAAAGCTCAATATTCTCTTCTCATCCTCCAAAATCTCTAGCCTCTCCGTGCTCGTCGACGCTGGAAGGCCCGAGACGACGGTGACTTCCCTTATGCTCCCCACGCCGCCGTCTCCGGCGGTCATGTTGCAGCTCTTGACGAAGTTCTTGTATCTTTTAGGGTTTTCGAAGCTTCGGACCAATGGCCATACAGCATGAGCCGGGGCGTCGATGCGTTGCGATATTAGGGAAGTGCATGTGTTGGGGATCGGTGCGAAGTTGTGGTATGTTTCGATGAGAGGCTTTAGGTCCGTGTATTCTTCTTTGGTTTGGCCTTGATGGGGCGTATGGATCGAGTCGGCCATGATTAGCTAGCTCTGATGAGGCTCCAAGGTCCGAGCTTACTAGCTTAGCATCAGTTTCAGAACGGTTGCATGGCTTGGTGGGTGTGGTTTTGGATGCAGATATAGGCGAGCATGTAAGAAAAGAGAAGCGGTGAGATGAATTAACAAAAGTTAGGCTTTTGAGTTAGGGTCACCAATGTGAAGGCAGAGGAGTGTAGCCTGTTGGGACGTCAGAGTCAGAAATTAAAGAAGTATTCATGACAGAGGCATAATTAGCAAATATATGAGCGGTAGAATTAGAAGAACGGCGAATTAGATGAACAACATTGTGTAGGTAGGGGTGTAAATGAACAGAGCGTTCAATGAGTTGTTCGTGAACCGTTCGTATAATGTTCATTTATATTTGTTTGTTAAGCTAAATAAACGAGTAATTTTTTTATATTCATTTAATAAATGAAAAAACACACGAATAAATGTGTGTTCGGGTTTATTTATGTTCATGAACACTAATAGAAGTGTTTTCGGTTCTTTTATGTTCACGAATGTCGTTTATACAAGAGGCGAACGAAGTACCCCTAAAGATTCAAATATTTCCTCGTTTATTATTTACTCATTAAGCTTCCTGCTAGAGTTTAGGTCTCTTATTTTCAAAGTTTATTTATGCATATTTAAGGGATGATAAACCTGTTAAAAGTTTCAAAGTTTGGCAACCAACTTTGGAAAATGTTTTTTCAAAGTTTGGTAAATATTTCTTTGAAAAATGTTTTTCAAAGTTTGGTAAAATTTTGGTAGATTTTTGTTGAAAATAGGAATGGGTAAATTCACTTTAGTCATTACACTTTAGGGTATTTTCAAAGATTAGTCCCTAAGTTTCTACTATAAATACCCTTACCCATTTAGTTTCAAAATCATCCCAAAACATTTCTTTCTTCATATACTAGAGAGCTTTCTTGTGAGTAGTGAGTGTTTTGTAAACACCTGTAAATTTTCTCTCTTAGTAAAAGATCTGCAGCAGCCCGGAGACGTAAGCACAATTGGCTGAACTCCGTTATCAATTTTCGGGTATTATTTTTCCGCTTTTATTTCGCATTCTCACTAATCTGGTTATAGGGAAATTACTTGTACTCGGTTTATTTTCCTAACAACTGGTAATCAGAGCTTTTGGTTGTGAATTTTGTTAAATTTTCTGCGAGGTTACTATTCATTACTATTAACGTGAATAGTGAATTTCGTGAATAGTGAAATTCGATCGGCGATACGAGTTTGTCGACGGTGGTGTTCTAATACACGGTGATTCGCAAGAATTGTCAGAAACAATCCAAACGAAGCCAGATTCGAGTGGGAGCGATGGCTGCAGACGAAGGGAATGTGAAAATTGAAAAGTTCGATGGTGCGGACTTTGGCTTTTGGAAGATGCAGATTAAAGATTTTTTGTACCAGAAAAATCTATATCAACCTCTCTCAGGAAAGCAACCAGAGGGCATGAATGATGAAGATTGGGCTCTTCTCGACAGACAAGCCCTCGGAGTTATCCGACTGACGTTATCCCGCAATGTTGCTTTTAACATAGCAAAGGAAAAGACCACGGCGGGTCTTATGGCGGCTCTCTCCAGTATGTACGAGAAGCCATCGGCCTCAAACAAAGTTCATTTGATGAGGCGATTATTCAATTTGCGGATGGCGGAAGGGGCATCGGTGTTACAACACCTAAATGAACTCAACACAATCACAACCCAGTTGAGTTCAATGGAAATTGAGTTCGATGATGAAGTTTGAGCTTTAATTCTCTTATCATCTCTACCAAACAGTTGGAATGCTACTGTTACAGCAGTCAGCAGTTCGTCGGGAAACAGCAAATTAAAATTCGATGATGTTCGGGATCTGGTATTGAGTGAAGAAATTCGACTAAGAGAATCGGGTGAAGCATCAACCTCCTCAGCCTTGCACACGGAGTCTAGAGGGAGAACTTCAGAAAGAAATTCAAATCGTGGCAGATCAAAATCCAAAAGGGGCAAATCAAGAACAGGAAATAAAGATTTTACATGTTATAATTGCGGCAAGAAGGGTCACTTCAAAAGAGATTGCCGAGCACCGAAGAAAAATACCGGCACACAGGAATCTGCCAACATGACGGAGGAGACAGGTGATGCCATGATTTTAAGCGTCAACAGTCCGATTGAATCATGGATCTTGGATTCAGGGGCATCTTTTCACTCCACCCCATGCCGAGAAATCATGGAGAACTATGTCAGTGGTGATTTTGGAAAGGTTCATCTAGCTGATGATGAAACCTTGAAGATCGTCGGAAAAGGAGACATCCGATTAAAGCTGCCAAACCATACCACCTGGAAGCTGACAGGAGTGAGACATATTCCTGGCCTCAAAAGAAATCTGATTTCTGTTGGACAGCTTGATGGAGAATGATATAGTACAACTTTTTCAGGCTGTGAATGGAAGATTACCAAAGGAGCACTCGTCATTGCTCGTGGTAAGAAGACTGGTACTCTCTATGTAACCTCAAATTTAGAGAATATCATTGCAGTAGCAGATGCTGATGGAAAATCAAACCTATGGCACCAAAGGCTCGGCCATATGAGCGAGAAAGGAATGAAGATACTTCTGTCAAAAGGGAAGCTGCCGGATCTAAAGAATGTAGATGTCGGACTATGCGAGGATTGCATCTTTGGAAAACAAAAGAAAGTCAGTTTTACAAAGATTGGCAAGACTCCCAAGGCAGAAAGGTTAGAATTGGTTCATACTGATGTATGGGGACCATCCCCTGTTCCATCTCTTGCAGGCTCACTATATTATGTCACCTTCATCGATGATTCAACAAGGAAGGTGTGGGTTTATTTTCTGAAGAAGAAATCGGAAGTCTTTGATACCTTCAGAAAATGAAAGGCCATGGTGGAAAATGAGACTGGTTTGAAAGTCAAGCGGTTGAGGTCTGACAATGGAGGAGAGTACAGAGACAGTAGTTTTAGAGATTTCTGCGCAAACAATGGGATCAAGATGGAGACAACAGTTCCCATAACACCGCAGCAGAATGGCGTAGCAGAGCGCATGAACAGAACTCTGAATGAGCGTGCCAGAAGCATGAGGATACATGCCGGATTGCCCAAATTTCTATGGGCTGAAGCTATCAACACTGCAGCTTACCTGATCAACCGTGGGCCCTCAGTTCCTTTGGATGGCGGAATACCAAAGGAAGCTTGGAGCAAGAAAGAAATAAACCTTTCACACTTACGAGTGTTTGGTTGTATTTCTTATGTACACATAAACTCTGCTGAAAGAAGTAAACTTGATGCCAAGTCCAATAAATGCGTCTTTGTTGGTTACGGTGGTGATGAGTTCGGTTACCGGTTTTGGGACTACGAAAATCGAAAGATCATCAGAAGCAGAGACGTCATTTTCAATGAAATGTGATGTACAAAGATAAGTCAACCGCAGAATCAAGTAATACCGAAGCTGAAACAAAGGAATTTGCTGAGTTCGAGGAGATTTCTGGAAATGATGTTCAGATCAATCCTGAAGCAGTTCAAGAAGAACCACACACACCAGAACTGAGACACTCCTCCAGAATTCCTAAACCAACCCAACGGTATTCGCCTTCTTTGCACTATTTGTTGTTGACTAACAATGGTGAACCAGAGTGCTATGATGAAGCAATGCAGGTGGAGGATTCAGTCAAGTGGGAGTCTTCCATGAAAGATGAGATGGACTCGCTTATGTCAAATCAGACGTGGGAATTAGCTGAATTGCCACCAGGCAAGAAAGCGCTCCATAACAAGTGGATTTACAGGATCAAAGAAGAACATGATGGGAGAAAACGCTACAAAGCAAGATTGGTTGTCAAAGGTTTTCAGCAAAAAGAAGGTATTGACTACAATGAAATTTTCTCTCCAGTCGTAAAACTGTCTACAATCAGACTGGTGTTGAAAATTGTAGCTGCGAAGAATTTACATCTTGAGCAGTTAGATGTAAAAACAGCTTTCCTTCATGGTGATTTGGAGGAAGAGATCTATATGAGGCAGCCAGAAGGCTTCATAGAGGCAGGCAAGAAAAATCTGGTATGCAGGTTGAAGAAGAGCTTGTATGGTTTAAAACAAGCTCCTAGACAGTGGTACAAGAAGTTCGATAGTTTCATGAGTAGCAGTGGTTTTACCAGATGCCAAGCAGATCATTGTTGCTACATCAAGAGGTTCGACAATAGTTTCATTATTTTATTGTTGTACGTTGATGACATGCTCGTTGCAGGCTCAAACATGCAAGAGATCATAAACTTGAAGCAAAAATTGTCGAAGCAGTTTGCTATGAAGGATCTGGGCGCTGCAAAGCAGATTCTTGGGATGAGGATCAAGAGAGACACAAAGTCAGGGACTTTGATGTTATCACAGGCTGAGTACATCAACAAAGTACTCTCCAGGTTCAACATGCAAGATGTTAAACCAGTAAGTATACCTTTAGGTGTTCATTTCAGACTCTCCAAAGACCAATCACCAAAGACGGAGGAAGAACGTGCACACATGGTGAAGGTGCCGTATGCCTCAGCAATTGGAAGTCTGATGTATGTCATGTTTTGTACCAGACCAGATATTGCTCATGCAGTGGGAGCTGTTAGCAGGTACATGAATAATCCGGGCAAGGTACACTGGGAAGCAGTCAAATGGATCCTCAGATATCTTCGGGGTACCACAAACAAAGCACTTTGTTTCAAAGGTGGAGATATGATACTGACAGGCTATGTAGATGCTGACTTAGCCGGAAATGTCGACATCAGAAGGAGCACTACAGGGTATGTCTATACTCTAGGAGGAACTGCAGTGAGTTGGGTTTCTCAACTACAGAAGATAGTTGCTCTCTCCACAACTGAAGCAGAATATGTCGCTGTTACGGAAGCCAGCAAGGAGATGGTTTGGCTCCAAAGTTTCTTGGAAGAGTTAGGCAAGAAACAAGAAAACAATATCTTGTATTGCGACAGTCAAAGTGTTATCCATCTAGCAAAGAATCCGTCTTTTCATTCCAAGACAAAGCACATACAATTGAGATATCATTTTATCCGGTCTCTTCTGGAAGATGGGATTTTGAAACTCGAAAAGATTAGTGGAGCTCAAAATCCGGCAGACATGTTGACAAAGACAGTGACTACGAACAAACTGAAGTTGTGTTCAGCTTCAGTTGGCATGCTAGAATAACAAGACCAGACATGCTACTGCATTGATCGAGGTGTGAAGACATATTAAAATCAGTCTTCAAGTGGGAGATTGTTAAAAGTTTCAAAGTTTGGCAAACAACTTTGGAAAATGTTTTTTCAAAGTTTGGTAAATGTTTCTTTGAAAAATGTTTTTCAAAGTTTGGTAAAATTTTGGTAGATTTTTGTTGAAAATAGAAATGGGTAAATTCACTTTAGTCATTGCACTTTAGGGTATTTTCAAAGATTAGTCCCTAAGTTTCTACTATAAATACCCTTACCCATTTAGCTTCAAAATCATCCCAAAATATTTCTTTCTTCCTATACTAGAGAGCTTTCTTGTGAGTAGTGAGTGTTTTGTAAACACCTGTAAATTTTCTCTCTTAGTAAAAGATCTGCAGCAGCCCGGAGACGTAAGCACAATTGGCTGAACTCCGTTATCAATTTTCGGGTATTATTTTTCCGCTTTTATTTCGCATTCTCACTAATCTGGTTATAGGGAAATTACTTGTGTAGGTAGGGGTGTAAATGAACAGAGCGTTCAATGAGTTGTTCGTGAACCGTTCGTATAATGTTCATTTATATTTGTTTGTTAAGCTAAATAAACGAGTAATTTTTTATATTCATTTAATAAATGAAAAAACACACGAATAAATGTGTGTTCGGGTTTATTTATGTTCATGAACACTAATAGAAGTGTTTTCGGTTCTTTTATGTTCACGAATGTCGTTTATACAAGAGGCGAACGAAGTACCCCTAGAGATTCAAATGTTTCCTCGTTTATTATTTACTCATTAAGCTTCCTGCTAGAGTTTAGGTCTCTTATTTTCAAAGTTTATTTATGCCTATTTAAGGGATGATAAACCCTACTCTCTTTTTAAATCATTTTTTCAACCATCAAGTTTAGACATGAATTGAATCACGTATGTTTCATTTTCATTTAAGATATTGAATTTGATTGTATATATAATACGAATATATCTGTATGCCTTATTAAAGCATGTGCATAATGATTTTTTTGAGCATAGGAATAATGTTTTAATGGAGTACAATGTTTAAAATACAGCCATTAAAGGAGTGCAATCCAAACCACTAATGGATTATAATGTATTGAATTTCTTATCATCTTTGGGACAGTATACGAATCGAGCCAAGAACAAATCATAACAGGCTAAGTGCTGTTGTCCTAAGAAGTAGCAGGTACAGTTTCCCCTGGAAAGCTCAAGGTTTCAGTTATGAAGAAGATTATCATGCCCACAAAGTAAAAGAACTCGAGTTACTTCAAAATCCAAAGGCAATACATAATCAGGTGTACATCAAATACAAAAAAGGCAATTACTATTGTTTTTACTGTGATAACCAGTATAACAGATGCAAGTAAGATATCAACATGGTTCCAGAGAAAATGAACATGGAATTAGCATCCCTATGCTGGCCAGGAAGAGAGCGACGATAAAATTCCGAATGAGTTCGATCTGCACACATAGACTAAATTCTAAAGACGAACGTACAGTGGAAAAAGAAATTCGTTATGCAATTCTAACTGCAGATAACATATATACCTCTGATGAAAGGCTTATCATCAGTTTAAACAACCAAGGCAGGCAAGTAAGAGACTGTATTGACAAAACAGCCGAAAAGGCAGCCAATGTGACCAACCTGGTTAATATAATATAGCGTTAAGAATTATCTCAATATTAAATGAAAATGCCATGAATGGAGAAAAATATATCAAGGGAAAACAAGAACTTTGTCTTAATCCTAATCCAAAGCTGAGTTTCTACTTCTTATACCATTACAAGATCAAAACAATAATTATCTATGACTTCTGATCTGAATCTGATCAAAGATATGCGTGTCTAAGTGGCTCATATTTGAGTCTAAGCACGATCTATATTTCCAGTTTTAGGCAAAACTGTACACTAACAAAGAGTGAGGAGTCATGCTCTCACTTAAAAGCTAAGCCTAGTCCTTAGTCGCAGATTTCCCCTTTTTATGGCATCTAAAAGACATGAAGAGGAGT
The DNA here is from genome assembly GCF_006381635.1 of Hibiscus syriacus. Taxonomy (NCBI): domain Eukaryota; kingdom Viridiplantae; phylum Streptophyta; class Magnoliopsida; order Malvales; family Malvaceae; genus Hibiscus; species Hibiscus syriacus. The sequence goes on along the minus strand of NW_024062804.1, from coordinate 749,578 downwards.
GTTATTTATCCAGTGATCCAGATCAAAGTTGGAATGTGATATTTCTGCAAGTTCTCCTCATACAGTTTAGATGGACATTACTCCTTGAAGAATACCCGAAGTTCCAACAAGAACTGGAAGCAACGCAAATAGTAATCCCACAGCACAATCCCGCTAAGTTAAAAACTGCTAAGGACACCAGCATAGCCATCGACAAAATCTGAAAAGCAAAACAGAACTTAAAAGGCAAAAATGGGTGAAGAATCAATACTTGCAGAATAAGAGTTCCAATGATGACTTGGCCGTGAAGCATATTGTCAGAATTCTTCTCCATAAAAAATTTAAGTACCTGCCATCGGAAAAGTGAAACAACTTTGAATACCAAAAATACTAAACAAATATAAAGGTATCTAGAAGTACTGTGTGGGCGTCTAAACTAGTCAGACCAATTCTAATGGGCACAAACCCAATTGCCAAAACAAAGACATATTCCACAAGGCGTGGGCCGTGGCGACGGATAATTTGAAGAATATCCGGTGAAAATGATGATGCAAATGAAGCCTCACCTACCAAGTCCCCAACCCAATCATCGCCAGCCTGTACAACGTACATCTCTCTGGACTCTGATTTTTTTTGTCCTCTGCACCCAAGGCCGACGACGACTACACACTAACCGTCTTCTTTTATACATAAAATATAGAGAAAATCGCCTCAGTGACCAAAAAAAAGTTATAATATACGATTTTAACCAACTTTTTTTGGATTTGCCAAAATGACCAACAAAATCGCAACGCGAAATAAAAATCGCAACGCGATCCCCAGAATCGCAAATCAGTTTCCAGAATCGCAAATCAGTTTCCAAAATCGCAACGCGATTCTTGAAAATCGCGATGCGATAGTACAAATTCGCATTGCGATTTTCCATAATCGCAACGCGAATATGAAAATCGCAACGCGAACACATAAATCGCAACGCGTATCCGTAAATCGCAACGTGTATCCGTAAATCGCAACGCGTATGGGTAAATCGCAATGCGTATCCGTATATCGCAACGCGTATCCGTAAATCGCAACGATAATACATAAAATCGCAACGCGTATCCGTAAATCGCAACGCGATATTTAAAGCGCCATTATAATCGCTACGCGTATTTTATTTTCAAATTACAAAAAGAATATTAAGACAAAATCCCGTAATCGCAACTCATAACCTAAAACCTAAAATCACAACTCAGTCCCATCTCCATCTCTCACTCTCTACGGCGAAGAAATCCGTCCCCATCTCCGAAGATTTCCGTCCCCATCTCCGGCGAAATCCCTCACAACCATTCACGGTCAGAAATCCCTCACAATATTCAGAAATGGAAAATCAACCTCCGAGGGTTAGTTTTTTTAATTATTTTTATTTTGAAATGTTTGCATTATTGTAGGTTTTTCATATTGAAACTGATGATAAGTTTACTGGTCATTTCAATAATAGATTAACCATTTCACTTAGATTTCATTTCGCGTTACGATTCTGTCGTTGCGATTTTCATTTCGCGTTGCTATTCTCTCGTTGCGATTTTCAAGTTAGTATTTGTCTTTGTCTTTGTTCTGTCTTTTGGTTGAAGTAATGCAATCCATTCAAGTTTCAATTTGCAGAAGAGTCGCAACGAGATAAATGAAAATCGCAACGAGAGAATGACTGTCGCAACGAGAGAATCGCAACGCGAAATGAAAATCGCAACGAGAGAATCGCAACGCGAAACCAAAATCGCATTGCGATTTTCATTTCGCGTTGCGATTCTCTCGTTGCGATTTTCATTTCGCGTTGCGATTCTCTCGTTGCGATTGTCATCTCGCGTTGCGATTCTCTCGTTGCGATTTTCATTTCAACCAAAAGACAAAACAGTGTTGCAAATTTTAGTTTCAAGAATAAACTACTACTTTTTATGTTTATTGTTTTTGGTATATCTTCACAGTGTAGTTTTTGGTATATCTAACTTGGTATGTTTATTGTTTTTGTAGAAATTTTTTTCGGCTCAATTGACCTTGAGAAATAAAGTCAGCCTGGCCACTACAATTGCAAAGAAGCTTTCACCTGCTCAAAGACAATTGTTTGAGGAAACCTGCTTCGGGCCATGGCTGAGAGTACAGCATCCGGGGAGATGCTAATTTGACCCATTTGTGGCTTCAGACCATGACATCAAATCTACCCGACAGTATACAACGTGGTGAGGAAGAGATATGGTTTCATTTTCCACCAGCGTATACTTGCTTTGGGCGGAAGGAGTTCTGCTTAATCACTGGTCTACGATTCGGACACGATGATGTAGGCCGGTACACTCGTCATATCGCCCGCCCATCATGGTTATCCCGGGTTTTTCCGGATGAGTCAATGGAGAAGCCGAACCTACATGTCGACGACCTGAAGAATTATTTAATAAGAAAGCTGGTTTCACTCGGATGGAAGACGTCGATGTTGTCCGAGTATGCCTTCTACTACTTGTGTATGCCGGCTTTTTAGGCAGAGAGGCCAGACAACCTATTCATCGGGAGCTAATAATATTGGTAGAGGACCTGAATGCATGGAATCTGTTTCCGTGGGGTTCGTATATATGGAAAGCTACCTGGACTAAGTTGTCGTCTGCCTTTGATGACCGCAAAAGTTTGCGGGGCGATGGGTCCAAATACACTTTGTCAGGCTTTGTTTGGGCCTTTAAGGTAAGAATTTCTATATAATGTTTCTAAAATTATAATTAATTATTTAACAATTACTAATTTTGTTATTATATTGTTTGTAGATTTGGATATTCGAGGCTTTCCCCAGCATGCGTACATATGCAATAAAAACGTCAAATGATATTCCCAGGGCTATTTCCTGGAAGAGGAAAACTCTGTTGGATTGGGAAGACTTAATACCATATGCCACAATAAATAATGTAAGTTAACACAAATACTTTCATATAATATATAAACAAGTTATTAATAGTAGACGTTTAACTTTGTTTGAGTTTTTATATTTTAGGAGGCCAACATTCCATTACAAAGACTGACACCCACGGAGGAAGAGCTTGCCACTGATTGGTGGCAAGCTAGTCAGAATTTTTTTGATGGCACGGATGATGAGCAGCATCCACTTCCTCCAATTCGAGAGCCATCACCTCACCTAGAGCCATCACCCGATCGACCCGACTATACATCTCTAGAACGAGAGCCATCACCTATCCCGTCACATCATCGAGCCTCTTCTCCACCATCACCTCATGATAGGCGACCGGCAAAGATGCCACGACTCCTATCTCCCTGTTCTCCACCTCCACCTCAACGGGATGAGTCAAGGGAGTTACGTGATGAGGTCAATGCCTTGCGTGAGGAGATCGGTACTCTACGCGATAACGATGGTGCATGGCGTGTGGAGGTGTCAACTTTACGTGGTGAGGTTGCCGCTCTACGTGAGATGATAGTATCGTTGCAGAATGAGGTTCATACTCTACGCAACGAGGTAAGTTTAAGATTTTCCATATTTAACTTAATGATAAATTTACTCGTAATTTCACTTAGATTAGCCATTTCACTTAGATTGCTTAGTAAATTTATTCGGTTGCTGCCAATTCTGCTAAACTGTGTATTCTTTAACACTGTGAAATAGTATTTGTCTTTGTTTTGTCTTTTGGTTGAAAGTAAATTTGTTCGGTTGCTGCCAATTCTGCTAAACTGTATATTCTTTAACACTGTGAAATATATTTGTCTTTGTTTGTCTTTTGGTTGAAAGTAAATTTGTTCGGTTGCTGCCAATTCTGCTAAACTGTGTATTCTTTAACACTGTGAAATAGTATTTGTCTTTGTTTTGTCTTTTGGTTGAAAGTAAATTTGTTCGGTTGCTGCCAATTCTGCTAAACTGTGTATTCTTTAACACTGTGAAATATATTTGTCTTTGTTTTGTCTTTTGGTTGAAAGTAAATTTGTTCGGTTGCTGCCAATTCTGCTAAACTGTGTATTCTTTAACACTGTGAAATAGTATTTGTCTTTGTTTTGTCTTTTGGTTGAAAGTAAATTTATCCATTCAAGTTTCAATTTGCAGAAGAAGAAATAGTTTACTTTCGCAACACGAAACTTAAAATCGCAACGCGAAACCAAAATCGCAACGCGAAATGAAAATCGCAACGACAGAATCGCAACGCGAAACCAAATCGCAACGACAAGATCGCAACGCGAAACCAAAATCGCATTGCGATTTTCATTTCGCGTTGCGATTCTTTCGTTGCGATTTTCATTTCGCATTGCGATTCTGTCGTTGCGATTTTCATTTCGCGTTGCGATTTGGTTTCGCGTTGCGATTTTAAGTTTCGTGTTGCGAAAGTAAACTATTTCTTCTTCTGCAAATTGAAACTTGAATGGATTGCATTACTTCAACCAATAGACAAAACAAAGACAAATACTAACTTCAGGGTATTAGTTTGAAACATATTTTTCTTTGTTATCTGATGCATTTTGTGAACTATGATAGAATAATGACTTGGGTGAATACAATGCAAGTTTGAAACATATTTGTCTTTGTTTTCACTGTTTAAATATCATGTCTGTTTATTTACTGATTTTGTATTTAATTATTTAGCGGCCCGATAGAGTGGATGCTTTACGTCGGGTTATGCTTGCACGACGGAGTTCACGCATCAGACAGCGTGCACGTGCTATTAAGTCTCCGTACACCCCAATAGTGCGAAGACACCGCAAGAAGAAGCCCGACTCGCCTGTCATCCCTCAAGAGTCCACTCCTATCGTTGAAGAGGCCCCCCATATCATTCCTCGAGAGTCCCCTCCCACCGTTCAAGAGGCCACTGTCATCATTGAAGAGGTCCCTCCCACCATTCAAGAGCCCGATTCACATGGCGTCATATGTAGGCTTCTTGAGAAACCCTCTGTCGTGCCGGACATGATGGATTCAAGTTGGCTCTCGTATGAGTTACCGGCCAGTACCATACCGGTATCTGAAGAGGAGAGGGAACAACTACCGGACACAATTTTGGATAACACCCTTTGGGCTAAGACCGCAGTTGATTTTTATCTACATGAGCGGAGCAAGGGGTGTTTCACTGACATATGCAAGCTCACCGATGATATCTTTTTGTTGCTTGAACGGCCTTGGTGGGGCGTATTATTAGGGGTCGAAGACAATGGCTATTTCGATGGGGGGGTAAGTCTTATATTTTTCTTATATTTCAATTTGATTAATTTTTTTTTTAAATTTATGTAAGTCACTAATATATGTCTTTTTTTGTAAAACAGCATATCGATGCGTGGGTGACACGTCTTCTAATAATAAGAAACTTAAGAAAAATAAAAATATACGATATACAATAATGCCGACGTCTTTTCACGCCGTTCACTTGAAGAATGCACGAGATGAATCATTTGATTTGGGCAATGGACAAGCTAAACTTTATCCTGCATGGTGGGAGGTCGATAAGGTTAGTATTTATTTTAGATTGAGTTTAAAGGTTTTATGAAATAAGTGCGCAAATGAATGAATTATTACTTATGATTGCAGGTGTTTATCCCTGTTTTGGAACGTAAACATTGGATTCTCGTCGAGCTTCAGCTCCCATCCCTTAAGACAATAGTGTATGACAGCATGATAAATTACATATCATTGGCTGATTAAGAGATGTTATTAAGGGATGGAGCTCTCATTTGGCTAAATTCTTGGATGCGATCAATTATTGGACTCGTTCTGGAAACAAGAAGCCAAAGAAGCTCAATATTACAGTTATTAGAGACGAGACCGCGCCACAACAAACGAGCGGAGCCAGAGGAGATTGTGGTCCTCTCGTATGCTTGGCGTTGGAGCGTTTGACGACGGGAAGCATCAAGTATCTACCTCCCACCGATAGAGATAAAGCTGCAGTAGGCTTGTGGTTTCGGCATTATATGGCTAAATCGATATATACGAGACGCTGCCTACCTGCATCCGCGTTATAAAAATGTCCATAAACAATTGGTAAGTTTATATACTTATAAATGAAAATGTTTGGTTAATTAACTAGAATTCAATAATTTGCGTAGAAAGTGTTGTTTGAACAAATGTTTGGTTTCTGCAGGTTAATCTCAGAAGTGAACTGCGTGAAAATGATGTCGAGCTGCAAAAGTTGATTCAATAGTTTAATTGATTGTTTTTGATTGTTTAATTGATTTGTAAAAGTTGATTCAATAGTAGATGATCGGAAATAAGAATTATTGCTTATTTTTTGATTGTTTAATTGATTTGTAAAAGATGATTTGTAAAAGTTGATTTGTGTAATTGATGCGAACATAATTCTTATTTGTGCTTGTTTAATTGATTGAAATGTAATGGTTGATTTTGTTGATTTCAATCTGCATTATGTTGAAGGCAAAAATGACTATCGCAATGCGAAATGAAAATCGCAATGCGAAATGAAAATCGCAAAGAGAGAATCGCAATGCGAAATGAAAATCGCAATGCGGAAATGAAAATCGCAATGCGTTTATAATTTCGCATTGCGATTATCTCGTTGCGATTTTCATTTCGCATTGCGATTTTCATTTCGCATTGCGATTCTTTCGTTGCGATTTTCATTTCGCATTGCGATTTTCATTTCGCATTGCGATTTTCATTTCGCATTGCGATTTTAATTTCGCATTGCGATTCTGTCGTTGCGATTTTCATTTCGCATTGCGATTTTCATTTCGCATTGCGATTCTCTCGTTGCGATTTTCATTTCCGCATTGCGATTTTCATGTTGGGATTTTCATTTCGCGTTGCGATTGTATTTTCCGTGTTGCGATAGTCAAATGCATGCCTAATAGTGATAACAACTGAATAACAAGAGTTGGTTAAGTCAAAATGGTTGGCCTGAGTCATTAATTCAACTGAAAATGTTAAAAGTTCACACATAAAATCCACATAATACAACGTTTGCATTTAAAAATCACCTAAGTTAACAGTCTCAAAAGGTGAAGCCAATCGTGATTGGGATTTTAAAGATGATTGCCTTTTGCTTGACACCATATGAGCTTTGGATTTTGATGAGGATCCATATTTTGGTAGAGGAAAAGATGATTTTGATGGCACTGGTGATCCACATGTCAACCTTGTATGACCACTTTCCTTGCACCGACTACATGTCGATCTCTTCTTCTCTTCACCCTTAGACGGTATACGATCGTGACTTTTTGGTCGGCCAGGTAGCCTTCTGTCCATGGCTGGTGGCAAAACTGTTTGTAAGTCATCTGGTATGTCCCACTCAGAAGGATGTGGAATAGGGTAGACAATCTCGGCATAAGTCTGTCGATAAACTTCTGTAGTGTAGCAATCCATAGCGTATGCGCTTGAATCATCTTGGTTTAAATGAAGAGCAACTTTTATAACATGGCCACACGGATAACCAGATGTTTGCCATTTCATACAACTACACGTCTTTGCATTTAGATCGACTAGCCCATTTAAGTTATTATCCAGTACTTGAAACAAAGTGTTTGAACATGGTTCAACTCTCCATGACGTTGACTTCACAACACGTTTCGTTATCTTTTTTTCAGTCCATGGTGTAACACGATGTTCCAATGTTCCTGTAAATTTAAATAAACAATACTTAGTAAAATATATAAATATGATAAGTTACGAATTCAAAGAAATAATACCTGCATGGTTTCTTTTCTTGTAGTACCACTGTTGAATAGAGGCTCGAAAAAACTCCATTAACATAGTAATGGGTAATTTCCGGGAATGACGACTTAGAGCGTTGATTGATTCTGCACTATTAGACGTCATGAAACCATATCTTGCTCCAAGTTGATGTACTCTTGACCATCTTTCAAACCCGACATCTTCTAGTGTTTGAGCACACTGAGGCAAAACACGTCTTAAACAATTTATATGCTTATTGAAATCCACTTCCCGATAAGCTTTTACAGCCTTCCAGTATGTCCATTTGTGCTTTTTTATACCAGCAGACCTTGATTTTAGATTTCTATACAAATGAACACCACAAAGTCCATGAAAAGCATCTGGGAAACACCTTCTAACAGCGTTGTCAATTGAGTTTGCCCTATCGGATATGATTGTCAGATTGCTAATAGGACCTATGCAATCCCTAAGATGCCCCATAAACCATGTCCATGAATCAGAGGTTTCAGATTTGCCAACCCCGTAAGCTATTGGCAATATCCCATTGTTAGCATCCATGGCTACTGCTAATAAGTTTACTCCAAGGTATCGACCTTTCAAATGTGCTCCGTCAACTATAATAACTGGGCGCATGCAAGTAATAAACGAACGAATCTACAAAATAATATACACAAGAAATATAATCATTTAAATGTGAAATGCATGTAACTAACAAAAATGAGTCAACAAATTATATTGATTTACTAACCGTAGCACCAATGGCGATAAACAGCAACTCAAAGCGTCCATCTCTATCTGTTTTGATATGAGTTACCGACCCAGGATTTTTCAGCTTTAAATTGTGACAATAAGCCGGCAGTTGGGCAAACGATGCTTCTGGCGACCCCCTCAACAATTCCAAGGCATAACATTTGGCTCTCCAAGCTTGAGAATATGATATACTAATCTTGAACCGAGCATTCATGTCAGTCATAATTTCATGTCCCCGATATACCCTGCCATTCAAAAACATTAACTCAGCCAGAAACCACCCAACACCTTTTTGTTTGCCTGTCTATGGTGAGGAAAAACTTGGGTTCTTGAACATGTATGTTTATCAATAAAAGTCCTAACTTGAAACATTTTGCAATCTTTTATTCTCTTTGCAATCATACGCCACGTACAGTTTTTGTCAATCATACACCTTGTTTCGAAACGATCTTTGCTTGATTTGTTAACTTTTAGTTGATAGCCATCTTCCACACATTTCGTATATAAAGCTATCTTCAAGTCTTCCTTTGTATCAAAACAATCATATTTCTTGATACGAATAACTTTTGTGTAACAATCAACTGCTTTCTTTATCAACTCTTCTTCCGGTATCTGAAGTAATTCTGGCATATTCCAGTTATACGCCCGTGGCATTTTCTTTTCTTCGGGGACTTTTTCTTCTTCTTTTTCTTCTTCAGGATTATATGAATTACAAAATGGATATTCAACATGTTCATTCACAGTCGTAACTTCCTCCTCATTATCATCAACATTACATTCTTCGGCAACGGCTGTTTCATCATCAAAATTCGGGTATTGACCAATATCAATATCATTACACGCATGGTCTGTTTCTTCTTCTGAAACATCATCAAAATCCGTGTATTGACCAATATCAAAGTCCGGATATTGACCAAGACCAAATTTCGAATACTGACTAGTACTCACAATTTTTTCTGTTGGCTCATCATCGTCTAACTGGTCAATACGAAAACCGGAATTTGGTGCTGAAAGTTGATTGGGATTTGGATTAGAGAAAGGTTGTGGGTTTTGAGAAAAACTTAGTTGATTACTACCCGCTACTGACCCAACAATACTACTTCTAGGTTCAACAACATACAATGTAACATCATCTTGTGAAACACTAATGTAAGCAATGAATCGTTCAACATCTTCATTGTCGGTTAACAAATAAACTTTACCATTTCTCTGATAAGATAGCCTAAATCCACTTAGGGGCTCTAAATTCAATTTATTTGAAACACGTAGCATTAGAGTTTCATAAGTTAACTTTTGTAAAGACAATTTTAGTTGAAGATTCATGGGTAAAGGCATATATTGTAAAACACCATGAACATTATCCCATGACCCTCCAAAACACAAATCTATCCAAACATGATCAACATTAGATGATTTCATGGTTGTAATTAATTTACTAAACAGACGAGCTGCGAAACTAAAACCTGTTGCCGGATTGGGAAGGATGTCGTTGGATATAGGAACGGATGTCGCCGGAGAGAGTGATAGATGGAGATGGAATGAGTTGCGATTTAGGGATTTAGTTTATGATTTCAGTGTTATATACCCAAAATTTAAGTGTTGTGATTTACAGATTCTCGTTGCGATTTATGGATTATCGTTGCGATTTACAGATTCTCGTTGCGATTTACGGATTATCGTTGCGATTTACGGATACGCGTTGCGATTTACGGATTATCGTTGCGATTTACGGATACGCGTTGCGATTTACGGATACGCATTGCGATTTACGGATACGCGTTGCGATTTACGGATACACGTTGCAGTTTACGGATACGCGTTGCGATTTACGGATACGCGTTGCGATATACGGATACGCATTGCGATTTACCCATACGCGTTGCGATTTACGGATACACGTTGCGATTTACGGATACACGTTGCGATTTATGTGTTCGCGTTGCGATTTTCATATTCGCGTTGCGATTATGGAAAATCGCAATGCGAATTTGTACTATCGCATCGCGATTTTCAAGAATCGCGTTGCGATTTTGGAAACTGATTTGCGATTCTGGGGATCGCGTTGCGATTTTTATTTCGCGTTGCGATTTTGTTGGTCATTTTGGCAAATCCAAAAAAAGTTGGTTAAAATCGTATATTATAACTTTTTTTTGGTCACTGACGCGATTCTCTCTAAAATATATACTCTCCTTTTCCTTTTCTTTCTAGACGCCCTCAAGAACTGAAACATTTTCTTTTCTCTGTTCAACCACCACAATGGCTTCCACCTTCTCACTGCAGATGGTCCATAGCCCACGCCTCGCTTCCCAGGTGAGTTATTGTTAGCAGATGCTTACTTTTGCTTCATAATATTATCCTTTGTCTTTATTTTTTTCCTTTTAATTCTTTCCTACAGGGCCAAGATGTTTCAAATGCGTATAGGCCGCAAATAGCAAATTCATGGTCTGGTTACTCCCAAGGTCGAACTTTTAACTCTCTCGGAAGAGCCTTGACATCGAAACTAAACTATGCACCAAGTTTCCCTGTTACCCAAGTTTCTAAATCTTCTTCAGTTAAGTATCGGAGAATGGTTTGCAACTCCATGGCCAATGTATGTTCTTTATTATCAGTTACTTTACAATAGATAAATTATCCATTCTTCAGAATCTTTTTACATTTTGGGGGTTTTATTTAGGAAGTTGAGTTACAAGCAGAAGTGACAACCAAGTGCTTCTTTGATGTCGAAATTGGAGGTGAAATTGTTGGTAGGATTGTGATGGGTCTTTTTGGGGGTGTTGTTCCAAAAACTGTTGAGAACTTCCGTGCCCTCAGCACAGGCAAGCTAAGCTCAGACTTCCATATCCACTCTTTGAAAGTACCCTTCTTGTTTCTTGGTATTTTGTTTACTAGGGTCTTTTTTTTTAGCAGGGGAGAAAGGGTATGGTTACAAAGGATGCTCCTTTCATCGTATCATTAAAGATTTCATGATCCAGGGTGGTGATTTTACTAATGGAAATGTAATCCCTCTCTTTATTTATCTTTTGGCTTTCTAAAGATGTATTAGTATCTTTTTGTAAGAGGAACTTCCCATTGCTCAGTAGAAAACTGGTTCTTTTGCTGGCTGCAGGGAACTGGTGGAAAGAGTATTTACGGATCCATGTTCAAAGATGAGAGCTTTGCCTGTAAGTTGTAGATTGAGCATGCTAAGCTCAAATTTTGGGAGCTTCATTCTGTGTTGTTACGTTAATCTATATCCCGTAATGAATTGCTATCCTGGTTATGATATTTTGAGTTTTTTTATCTGCAGTGAAGCATGTTGGACCTGGAGTATTAAGCATGGCCAATGCAGGTCCTCATACCAATGGGAGCCAATTCTTCATTTGCACAGTAAAGGTGAGCTAGCTGCTGCTGCCTTGATTCCTTTTGTTGATTATGTATCTCTTGTCTTTTTCAGATTTGAAATTTATGATAGGATAATTTCACCGTTATTTTTTGGAATTGTGTTTTATGATGGCCTTTGGGAATCAAGAATGTGTAAATGTTCACTTGAAGATAGATGTTTCTTTGTGAGCCGAGTATATCTTGTTAGTTATCGGTTACTCTACATATTCAGATGCCCAATAATTTTTAGCTTAAGTTGGTTTAAGTTTTTCGTTCACTTTTTATCCCCCTAGGCTCATTGTGTTTGTGTTTTACAGACTCCATGGCTGGATAATCGTCATGTTGTTTTTGGACATGTTATTGAAGGAATGGATGTTGTTCGCAAACTAGAATCCCAAGAGACAAGTAGGTTGGATAGCCCGAAGGTGCCATCCAGAATTGTTAATTGTGGGGAGCTACCGATAGAAGGCTAACAGCCTGTTCATGTAATGCACATTTTAGTATTGTTTTTTTTCTGCAGCAGGATGACTTTACCTGATAATATGTGATTTCTGAGAGAATTTTGGATTGTACTCTGTAAGCCCTTGCCATGGCTGTGCTATTCTTATCGGTTTTAAGGCGATACAAGCCTGCAGAATTTATGGAAGCCCTGCTCTTTTATGGAACATCTGATTTTCCTAATTTTGATAATCTCTTCTTCCCATCGATTCTTTTTATCCCATAGATTTGTGTTTAATACATGAATCTTAAAGATACATAACATAAACATTTCTTATATTGTAAGTACATGTGGATATAGTTATTTGTAGTCCATATTATAAGCTTAATAAAAACACTTTCCCATGTACTTAATACAACAATCACAGCTTCCCTTGAAAATCTGTAATATTCAACTTTGAAGTGAAATCTATGCAAGGACCACGGTTTCAATTGCAGAAGATTGGATAACTTGCTCCATCTGCTCCTCTTCACCGTCCCATATAACGGGTATCGCTTCTTTGATATTATGGATGCTATGCAAGGCATAATCTGCACCGCGAACAAGGACCGAGCTCCCGACCTGCCATTGTTATACTAGCATGTTATACTAGCATGTTATAGCAAAGAATGCCAATGGTTTTATGCGTATGTTATGCAGGATTCTACGTGAAGCCATTCGAAATGATATAATAGCTTACAATAATTGTGTGAAGCCCTGCTGCTTTTCCACTTGTGATGTTTCGAGCACTATCATCGATGAAAATCTGAGAAAGGAAAACGAAAGGGGAATAGATGGATATTACATAATGGTGTTGCAGGAAAAAATGTGTTGAAATTCTGGAAAGATCCGTGTTTCTACTGTTTTCTTTGGGTTGACATTTGCAATCCGAGTAGTGTCTTTAAAAGCTTCCAGTGAGGGTTTACAGAGAATTGGTGGCTTGGAACAGACGCTACCAGCATCAAGGGGAGGGTTAAGAGTTTCAAAGCATATGATGCCTTCAAAACAATCTTCTAAACCCAACCTTTTCAGAACTTGTTGTGCATGCGCCTTATCAGCATTCGTGAAAATCTAAAAAACACATCAACAAACATCTTAGAACAGCCAAAACATGGTGTCTGTGTTTTTTTTTTCCCCCTAGATTTGGCTGAAGGGATCAACTTTTCACTTACTATTTTCAGCTGTGGCAGGGATGATAGCAGGTTTCTTAACACCGGGTCAGGCTTAAGTTTTTCATATGGCAGTCTTCCATGAACATACGCATGAAACTCATCGTCGACGAATTCATAGCCAAGAGCCCGAAAAAATGTGCATTTGTTACTTTTTTCAGATGTAAGAACATTTACAAAATCATAAAAAGAAGGGGAATTAGGAGAAGATAAACTCTCAAATCTCAATCACCTTTAAACCAGCCATTGTTGTTCTATATTCCTTGTATAATTCCAAGCACATTCTTGATACTTCACTTTCTTCAATATTAAGATATTGCAGCATGTATTCTACAAGCAAAACAAGTCAACCTGCTTACATCTTTAATATCTACAAGCAAAAAGAACAAAGAAAATGTTAACATTTTAGGATCATACCTTGAATATTCTTGCGGCAAGCTGACACCTAGACTCAAGGGGTATAGAGTATCATCCATGTCTGTAAATCATAATAAAAAATACACATAAATCAGAGTTGTTGAGCAAAATCAGATATTAATCGGAATACAACGATAACATACCGAAGAGCAAGCATTCATATTTAGCTTCAGTGTCCCTCCCAATAGTGTTCATCTTCATGAATGAACCCCTCAAAGAGAGCTGTGGAAGAGCAAAGACTAACTCTTATGCAGATATTAAAACAATACTTTAACTGATCTTAGGAAATTTAACCAATTATTCAATCGAGGACACGATGAATTTATCCCAAAAGAAATAAAAAAAATCCCTGTACAAAACCAACCCTTATTTGAATTCACATCCCACTGTTGTACTATGCCACAACGCTTTAGCATATACTTATCCCACTTCTAGGAAAAAGTGAAAGAGAGTATATTTTTATTAATCATTTATTATATTTCGTTTTTATTTTAATATTTAATTATATTTAGACTATATTTTAAGTCCCTATGCCATACTCAAATTAAAGTATGTGTTATTGTGTTAACCGTAAGAAATGATAAGATACTCATTGAAAAATAAAATCAGGAGTCAATCTCAGCCATCTATTTTTACTCATCCAATGGACTTAAATCTGTGTAAAACTAAAGAGTTTTACATTGTGTAAGTGGATTCTAACCCTATATATACACACACACACGATAAGATGAGATTGAAACTAAATTCTAATTAAGTTTTTAACACTGATTTTTTCCTGAGCATGACAACTAAGTAAATGAATCAAACTATTTGGAGGTTCCTCGAAGATTTTTAATGCTTCATATTGATGACATGCTAGGTTTGCGAGGTGATTCGCACATTTATTACCTTCTAGGAAGAGGTGTCAAGTGGTCACAATCTTTAACTAGCGTATGTATTAAATGTTCGTCGGCTGCTTCGCCGTTTAACGCATCGACCACTCATTTTACGTCAAACTCCACGATTAGGTTTGTGATATTAAGATCCTTTGCTAGTCGCAAGCCCCAAAATTCTGCAATTAAATTATTGTCTTTCCAATGAGTAGAGTGAATCTACATACTCAATTTCCTTTTTTGTAGTAAATCAACCCTCTCGTTGAAGTAATTCTGATTGTGCTTTTATGAGCTCCATGTGTTTAGAATCCATGAACCAACTGAAGATTTCTTTCATTTAACCCATTGAGGTTCTCTGATGAGCGTGTGAACTGTGTAATTCATAGCCATCTTTATTTCTTAAGCTAGTTTATGTGCATAGTAAAGAACCTGACTTGGTCTCTGATTATTATCTTCAAAAACTAACTCATTTCTATTTTTTCATAATCCCCATAACGTTGCAGCAAAGAGAGACCCCATTGTAATTTGTCTTTTGTGAGTTTTGATGAGTGACAATTCCGTAGATTAAATACGTTGTCAACTAATCGCATTTTGCTCAAGGCACTCTTAGCTTACAATGCCTTTGGTCTATGCGGTCGACATGGTAAAAGCGCTTTCAGCAGATCATGCCTTCCACTAAAAGTATCTCCCAAACCAAATTTCAGCTATGCATTGATTTTAGATTTTAAAAAAATATATATATTTAAAAGTATACTAAATCGAATAAATTACATTTTAAATATCTAAAGTTTTACTTATGCTCCGTTTAGTCCTTAAATATGCAATTTATTCCGGATATTATCATGGGAAATTAAAATATGTTATAGATAAATGTAATTCTATTTGTTGAGTTTTGTATTTTAAGATTGATCATGTGAAGAAATGTAAGGAAAGTTTTCAAGAAATTTTGACAAGGTGTCTCTTTATTTTTTATTTCACTCGAGTGGATGAAGTTTCTTTTAAAATTCATTCAATTTTTTCTTCAAATAAGATAATTAAAATTTGAAGATAAATTATCCCATAAATCACTACTATTTTGATGACAATATAAACTAAACCAACAAAGTCCGGCATAACGACTTCTCCATTCCGGACTTGGGCTGAAGCAGGCCCAAGAGGACGGGAAATAAATATTTGGGCTCACCGGGAAAGAAGGCTCCACGTCACCCACCTTGCTTGCTTTGCAATTTCATGGACACGACAAAACCCACGTTGTCTTGAATTCGGTCGAAAGTTGAAACCTTCGTTTTAGGATACAACTTGCTTCTTCTCGTTCGCTTTCTTCAAATTTGCCTTCTCTATGGCTGTTTAACTTCTAGTTCGGAAGCAAATAAGGGTACAAATACCTTTTTTTTTTTTGGGAAATAGATGATGCTTTGAATACACCCCATGAGTTCTTTGAATCAGCTAGGGAGGCTCGTGAATGGACACGCCTTAATCGCTAAAGTGGTCGCTAAATGCTCCCAAACCACCCAGCACGCCCAAAAAGGCGATCTCGAAACCCTAATTGCTTCTTCTCTGAAAAAACGCTGTTGTTTCAGCTACGGACCTGACAGGCTTAACGAAAGGGAAGGTCCGCGAGTTTTCCAAGCCTAGGCCCAAAGAATCCGTCTTCTACTTCAACAGCAACAATGACGGCGGCGGGGAGGACGTTGTGAATTCTTCCTCGAACGACACCGCACGTGCGAGCCTTACCAACGATATAAGAGTCGATTCTGATAATGGCGTCAGTAATAATGGTCAACCGATTCTCGCGGAGAAAGTTGTTAATGATGGATTAGAAAGAGAATGTGAATCCAATTCGGACAATAAAGGATACGTAGACGGCATCGAAGTGGTGAAAACGGCGGCAGAGGCGCCAGTACCTGTGAAGAGACGGAGGCCAAGGGAAAGGAAGGTTCCCGCTACTCCATTTTCTAGGGCGTTTGGGTAAATTGTGTGTTTCTTTTGATGTTTTTATCATATATTGCAACTGCAAAATTATATATATATATATATATGCTACTTTGCTAACTAGTTTTTTTTTTTTTTATCATCGAAAGCTTTGCTGCTTTAGGAGCTGGTCTTGCTTGGGGGACAGTTCAGGAATCTGCCAATAGGCCTGTTTATGGTTCTTCAAACTCAAATGAAAAGCAGTCCGCTGTTTCACCACTCTTGTCCCCAAAAAAATGCAGAAATACTGGCCCTTGCATTATATAGGATGCGTGGCGCAGCTCTAAAAGTCGGACAGATGTTAAGCATACAGGATGAATCCCTTGTTTCAGCTCCTGTACGCTGATTTATGTATTTTTCTTTGTTACAGTGGTGTTTAACTAATGTAAATTGTTAGTGGGATAAAATTTAGTGGGAAAGGTATATTTTTGGTTCTTTGTTCAGAATCATATTTTTTTTAATGAAACTCATATGATTCATTAAAAACTCATTCTAAACCTAATAAGGGGAAAAGAGTGCCCAAATTATATTAATCAAAGATCAATGACATCGTTTTTAACATTCTAAACAATGATGTTGGGACAAACCGACTCAAAAAAATAAAGAACCACCCGAATTTAAAGCCCAACTTTCTAATGTGTGAGCAACCTTATTACATTCTCTAGGAGTATACAAAATACAAAAACGAAGATGATCCTGAAAAATAGTACGAGCCTCTTGAACATACATCCTGAGGATGGAAATATCTGTAGAAGTTTGTGTAATCTTATGGACGAGCATCAAAGAATCAATTTCAAACTGAACAACAGACCATCTCATATCACAAGCCATTCTAAGACCAGCGAGTAAAGTAGATAGTTCCGCAAAACCCGCCTCAAAACAGAAGACTGGGCCAAACCACTACAAACTTGTCCACACTTATCAAGAGCAACAACTCCAATTGCAGACAGTCGACGCTCCACAACAAAGGCACCATCAACATTCACTTTGATACCCCCTCCAAAGGTGGAATCCATCGTATAGCAGAATTTACAGACCGTTGTGTATTCATCCCCACACTAATAGACCTTAAATAGTCCTAATATAGTATCTTTGCATTAGTCATCAAGAGCCACGCCGATTGCAACATGTCAGAATGAACAAAGGATTTTCGATTATTCCTGGCATTCCATAGAATTATCAAAAAACCAGCAAAAGCATCAATTCCTAGAATGGAGAATACTTCATCCATAATAAATAACTATCTATAGTACTCAAAAAATATAGAAGGAGGCAGATCTGCTAGACATAAAGCCTCCAAAGTTACAGGGCAGTCCCTCATGGCATGTATAATCGTCTCGTCTCCTCCCCATTAGAACACATACGACAAATTCCATCACCAAAATCATCACTTTTAAGCCGACGTTATGGCTTATATTTCTGATTTCTCATTAAGTTTACTTGCCCAAAAGACTTTGTATGGTGGGTCAACAATATTTTTACTGTAACACCCCAACCCGGATACGAATATGATATGTTACATTGACTTTTCAAACACTTTGACTCATTTTAAAATACTACTAAAACTTGACATTTAAAACCAAAACTTAATAAAATATAATTTAAATACATATCAGAGCATCTACACTTTAAACACTTATGAAACGAGACAGGATACATAGTATGAGAATGATTCTCCTCGTATTAGAAACAAGGTATGTCCCATTTATTAATAAAACTTAATTCTGAACTTTTTGTTCAAATTCTTGAATGTAACGTTGTGAATAGATTCTCAATGCGCACGTATTGGTCAGAATTTATGAGTGTCTTTTGCAAATTTGATTTTGTTATCAATATGCAGACAATCACAGTGACTGTTGGAGACTGGTTCTTTGATCGAAAGCTGGATAAGCTATTGACTGTCCGTACCCCTGTGATAATCTTATCTTTAAGTGAGTGAGAACTCCTCAATGACTGCATGTAAAGGCCTATAACATTCATTAGTTTTGACAAATTGATAAACTACGAGATTTCTAGGATATGCAAATCACAATGATTAGCAACATGTCTCCTTGTTATTTATTTATTTAAAAAATTATCCTTTAAACAATACAATGTTTCTAAAGACTTTTTGATAATCTTCATGCTCAAGCTGAGCGGCAAAATATATTATTTTTAGTAACTTCTGTTCAAGATTTAAGAAGGCCAAACACACATGGAACCCTCACTGTGCATACAACCTGCTAACCACCAGCTTCAGGTAAGTTCCGTTTTACACTAATTTATCCCGGATGCAATTACCGACGAGGCATTGTTCTAACGGTAAAAGAATGCAATTGTTTCCCTAGAGCCCCACTAGTTACAAACTCTTCCACACGTTTGCGGTCGAGTACATTGTAAAACATATTATCTCTTTCTAGTTTCTTGGCCTTAGGTATATAACATATTATCTCTTTCTAGTTTCTTGGCCTTAGGTATATAACATATTATCTCTTTCTAGTTTCTTGGCCTTAGGTATATATACCTAATGCACCCTTCTGAATTTCCCCTCAACATCAACTGTGAGACTGAAAATTAATCTCTCTCTGCAGTGACGATGTTACATCAACCATAATGATCTCAGAGTCGACAAGTTTGACATTTAATCTCCTAAATCTGCTTAGTGCCTTCTTGATCACCTTAATGCGTTCCACATGCCCCCGGGGGGGGTCTCAGTTTGGCCAATGACTAACAATCATAACTTCAAAGTCCACATCCTAGCTAGATATGGTGGATCCTTTTGCCTGCAATTCAAATCATTCATTTAAAGCGCCTCTTTGGTAGCCACTGCCTTTCTTTTCAACTATTTTGTGGTTGCCATACATGATGATTTGGGATGATTTGCAAGGAAGTGAAGAAATTAAACACCGACAAGGGATGTTTATCTGTGACAGACTCAGTATGGGATGGATTCCTTTATTTCTCTATTTTGCTGTATCATGGAAATCCCAGGTTAAGATATATTCCACAGTTTTCCAAAGTCCTTTTTAGCTTTATTTCGAATCTGTAGCATCTGAGATATTCGAATAATGAATTCGAGTTGGCAGGATGTTTAAACATCTTACCTGAATAACTAATTATGGTCTGGGATTGCCTAATCCATGTTGGAAGGTTGGTATGGCGATGTCATCGGTGATATAAGGAAGTCTTTTGTTCTTTTCATCTGTTTGATGGATAAAAAGTTCTCAACATATGCAGGAGAAGATGCAGAAAGCATTGATTTTAAAACAAGCTGATGAAAGACTTCAAATTCAGCATTTGCTTTCTTAATTATAAAAGAGCCTGATTATTTGACCCCATAGGCTTTGCTTTATATCTTTGGGCATATAAAAAAAGTTGGGAAAATCATCATTTTGAGTGGGGACATTGTTGACTTGTTTGGTTAAAACAGAGTGTAATTCAATCTGCAGAACAAGACTCTAAATGCAACTTTTTTGGAACAAATAATACTCGTCCGAAATTCTCCACTTTTAAACTCAAATAAGACTGAAGACGAACAATAGAGAATCACATCAGCGAAGAGACCAGAGAGTCTAGTTTAAGCCAACCATATTCATATTTACAAGAGCAAAAGCTATATACATAATTGAAAAGGGTGCCTGGATTTCTCTAACAGAAGCGGGAAAAGTAGAATAAACCTCGGAAAAACTTCTTTTCAGAAAAAATAAATAAAAACAAAAGCAGGGAAACAAAAATAGTAGCGGATGATAGTTGAGAGTAAGCTTGAATGTCAACTGCAATGCCTGGATGACGATGCAAGCGCCACTGCTTGTGCCCACACCTTCAGCCGAGCCTTAACATCCCTGGGATCATCACCTAAAATTACAGAGTACAAATTCCCTTCAGACGTACTGAAAATGTTGATGCTTTATGTTAATAAAAAAACAATCACCAAAAGCAGAAGAAAAATTAGATTTTGAACAAACCAGGACTAGAGATACGCCAGTTGGCAATGGGAGAATCTCCGCCGCTACTGGCGGTGTCGAAAGTGGAACCCGAAAATGAAACACGGCCTGCAGTGGCACTGGGCATCTCCAACATAAGCTCATGTTCTAATTCGAAACCCAGGTCCCTACATGCTTTCACTTCCTCCAAATCCATACACAGTGACCTCTTGCCGCCTTTTGGCCTTATAATCACCACCACGCCGGCGCCGCTACCCCCTTCACTTTCCCCGCTGAAACTTCCACTGCAATTGCTATAACCCACCATTAAATCCCCACCTTTCTTTTCGCTACCATTCTTACCCTCCATATCCGCGCCTCTTTCCCTGATAACCCTCCTCTTCATCAAATTCTTGCTCCCTTTTGGCCTCCCGAACCCCCCTTTCAGACCTTCATTTTCACTGGCGTAATCCTTGACCACTCCCATCAACTGATGAGCCAACGCCTCCCTGGTCCGATTCCTCCGACGACGAGGCGGCGTCGCGGGGAGAGAGTAACAACCCGGTTCTTTATCGGAATCAGACGACAGCTGAACCGATTCTTCTTTATCGAATAACTCTTCGTCGACATCAGCATCGAAGCTCTCGATCGATAATCTCGACATGGAACTAGTGCACATGGAAAGCCTAGACAAGTTATGTGGATGAGCATGATGATCATGATCATGATCAACACATCATCAATATCATCAAACTCATCTTCAAGCATAGAAGAAACAACCGTCATACTTTCATCCGATGCCATCTTTTGCTTTTCGCGGCTCAAAAGACAAAAAAAGAAAAAAAAGAGTGAAGTGAGGAAGGTAAAGTGTTTGCTTTTATGGGCAGCCGCAACTAGTTAAACAAAACGTTTGTGGTTTTCCTTCCATCAATCATGCATATCTCATTGTTGAAGATAAGGTAAAAGGGTAAACTAAATCAAATATCTAAGCACCACATATACGCACAAATTTAATTTTTGTATTCCCGATTCCGTCCTCGCTCCCATTCCCTTTTTTTACGTGTTGGTTGAGAAAAAGAGGAAAAGGGTGAGATTGTCATTTTATGTTGGGAATCAGTTTGATTAAGGAGGATTCTGATTTGTGCGTGATCTTTATGAATAATTAAAAAAATTAATGAAGGTAACCAGATGGCAACACTGGGAAGAATGACATAAGAGGATTGGGTGAAAGAGAGGAGACCTACAACCAGTGAGTTAGAGACACGTAGCATGAGACAACGTGTTCTGGTGCTGACAGCCGCAGTGAGCACACTTATTAACCCGTTGCTGGGTCACCATTCACAAGGAAACAAAGATTGAGAGCTGCTCGCACGATTTCCCAAAACCTATGTCACTTTCGAAATTTCTTCTACTTTCCGAAATCTCAATGCTTAATGTAAAAATTATTAAGGATAAATATATTTTTAATATTATAATTTAATTGTAAGATTTAATTTGATATTTAAAGTTTTTTAATCTAATTAGATATTTGTGTGTTTATATTAATACTTAAATTTAATTTTTATAATTTAAATATATTCTGATAAATCCTTTATCATAGTTAATGATTTAAATTAAAAAACCTTTACTATCAATTTAAAATATCGAGTTAAAATATAAAAAATATATTTACTCGTTTACTGATTGTGTAGGACACTTGTTTATGAAAAGTGAAATATCAAAATTTCGTTTTTTCCAAAAATTTTAAATATTTTTTTATAAAAGATTTCTTTGAAAGAAGATTTTTATCACTCGTATATAAATTTATTTTATATAATGAATTGAACAAAAATATATAATATAATAGTAAAGTATTTTTACGTAATTTATTAACTTTGTATTTGATTTTTAAGATAATGATTTTTAATTATTTAGTTTATTAGATGTTTAAAAATGAATAATAAGGACGAAGGTAGAGGATACATTTTTTTAGAAGAGTTAAACTATTTCTACCATTATATTATATTATATTGTAACTTTATAATTTCTGAAGGGTTAAACTATTCTTTTTACTATTTTGAGGAGGTAAATGAAATAGTATCAGTTTAAAACTTCAAAATTGTAAGAGGATCAAAACTACAATTTATCCTTTTATTTTTTTTTTTTTTTTTTGAGGGGGTGGGTAACTGGCCAAGGTCCCGCCTGCGCCCTTCTAGCTACGTCTATGACGAGGAGGGATATCGATGGAAAACATAATTCAACAGAATAAGGAAAGCAAAAGATCCGAGTACAAAGGAATATTAAACCCTATAACCAAATATATCAAGAAAAACGTGACCATCGTTTGAACCAAAATTATACCATATCAGTTTTTTTTTATGAAGATAGATTTTATTAAAAAATATTTAAAATTATAATAAAATTATTAAATTAAACGCGTGATTAAGTGACTTTGGTGATAAAAAAAATATTATTTTTCTTAGAATTTTTGGATTTCAGTAGTTGTGTCTGTTGCAGGTGTGTCTGTTCCCAATTGATTATGAAAGTTCTGAACATGTATTATTTTTGTAATCACCAAACTATTAAAAAATGTTTTCATAGAACCACGATAAGATATTAAAGGAAAACGTGATTAACTGGACTAAAACATGCC
Organism: Hibiscus syriacus; assembly: GCF_006381635.1. Taxonomy (NCBI): domain Eukaryota; kingdom Viridiplantae; phylum Streptophyta; class Magnoliopsida; order Malvales; family Malvaceae; genus Hibiscus; species Hibiscus syriacus. The sequence continues at coordinate 726,418 of NW_024062804.1, read as the reverse complement.
ATAAAAATAGAATTATTATAAATTAAAAAAGTAAATATACGATATAAGAAAATAAATGAGAAACAAAGAAAATACAAATGACCGACTATTAGCACCAGGATTAATAAATAATTTAGGTATTTTTTATATTTTCTATTGATGGTTTAATTTCACACGCCTTAAGTTTTGTAATTTTAAATCCCCAAAATTTTAATATGATTTTCCAAATTTACACTCCTATACAAAATATCTTACCTCCATCAATAGCATAGCAAATATTCAATATAAAATCTTATATATATTTTATTTTATTTGAATAAAAATATTTTTTATATATAAGATAGAAGCCGCTAGTCAATGACGAAACTTGGTGATAGAATTTAGTGAGACAAACTTAAAATTTAAAAAAAAATAGAGGTTTAAAATAAGATTTTTAAATTTTTTGAAGGGTTTAGTTTATATTTTTTTTCCAAAAAAAAATTGGATCTAACTATAATTTTTGAAATTTTAAGAGATTTAATGAAAATTTTAAAAAAATACAGGAGGGATTTTAATTAAAAACATTAAAAAAATTAAAATTTAATTTGAATTTCTAAATATTTGGAGGGGCCAATTTGATTTTTTTTTTTAATTTTAAGGGTCAAAATTTAAAAATTTAAATTTTAGGAGGCCATGGCCCCTTCTAGCTTGGCCTACGTTCCGTCTCTACCGTTAGTTTTATCAAAAATAAAAAATTCAAATTACAATAAAAGTTACAACCACAACTGTAAACTAAAACACATAATAAGAATATTTTCCTATAACCATTAACATAGGAAAATAACCACTTACAATTACTCAATGACCATATAAAAAAATTAAAAATTTTAATCAAATAAACGATAAATACTCGCAGATCTGACCGTATTAGCAAATGAACTACAAAAAGGAATCACACTATTGAAAAACCAATATAAATCATAAATCAAAATTGTATCCAAATTTAATTCGAGGTCTAAAGCAGGAAATATCAACATGATAACAAATTAGTATCATCTTGATCAGTCGTGACGATGTCAAATCCAGTCATGAGAAAAATGATAAACAAAAATAATAGTCAAACGATTAAAAACATGCCAAAAGACAGAGAAAATGTGTAATAAAGGTTGAGGAAAACATGTCAAAAGGCAGAAGGAACGTGTTATAAAGACGGAATAAAACGTGTCATAAAGGCAGGGTTATTAAAATTAAAAACAACAAAAGAAAACAAACATATTACATAATAAAATAAAGAAAAAACAATGAATACTGAAGGTCGACGATTAACACTGAAAAAGGTGTCGTTGTCAATTATAAATATAAAGAAAAAGAAATGACTAACGTAAAAAGAAAAAGAGAAAAATAAGATTAATTGAATGAAAAAACCTTGTGTATAATAAATAATGTATAATAGTTAGAGAAAATAGCCTCAGTGACCGAAAATGCCTTTTAATATACGATTTTAACCAACTTTTTTTGGATTTGCCAAAATGACTAACTAAATCGCAATGCGATCGATAATTTGCAACGCGATCTCCGGTATCGCAAATCAGTTTCCAGATTCGCAACGCGATTCTGACTATCGCATTGCGATTTTCCAAATTCACGTTGCGATTTTCTGAATTCGCAATGCGAATATGTAAATTGCAATGCGATTCTGACTATCACAACGCGATTCTGACTGTCGCAACACTGAATTTCAAATTCGCAACAGGTTTTAGTTTCGTAACACAAATGTTTTGGGTATATAACTACGTAGCAGAAGCAACTCATAACCTAAATCCCTAAATCGCAACTCTTTCCATCTCCATCTATCACCCTCTCCGACGATATCCGTTCCTATATCCAACGACATCCTTCCCCATCCGGCAACAGGTTTTAGTTTCGCAGCTCGTTTGTTTAGTAAATTAATTTACAATAATGAAATCATCTATCATGTTTGGGTAAATTTGTGTTTTGGAGGGTCATGGGAGAATGTTCATGGTGTTTTACAATATATGTCTTTACCCATGAATTTTCAACTAAAACTGTCATTAAAAAAGTTAACTTATGAAAATCTAATGTTACGTGTTGCAAATAAAATGAATTTAGAGCCCTTAAGTGGATTTAGGCTATCTTATCAGAGAAAAGGTAAAGTTTATTTGTTAACCGGCAATGGAGATGTTGAACGATTCATTGCTTACATTAGTGTTTCGCAAGATGATGTTACATTGTATGTTGTTGAACCTAGAAGTAGTGAAGTTGGGTCAGTAGCGGGTAGTAATCAACTAAGTTTTTCAACCCCAGTTTATGGTGCTTAAAATTTAATGGTTCCATCACAATTTCATCACAAAGCAAATTTTGTTTCACCACATTTCCAATACCAAACACAATCTCAAAACCCACAACCTTTCCCTAATCCAAATCCAATCAACTTTCAGCACCAAATTTCTGTTTTCGTATTAACAGTTAGACGATGATGAGCCAACAGAAAAAATTGTGAGTACTAGTCGGTATTCAAAATTTGATCTTGGTCAATACCAGGACTTTGATCTTGGTCAATACTCGGATTTTGATGATGTTTCAGAAGAAGAAACAGACCCTGCGTGTAATGATTTTGATATTGGTCAATACCCAAATTTTGATGATGAAACAGCCGCTGCCGAGGAAGATGTTGCTGATGATAATGAGGAGGAAGTTACGACTGTGAATGAACATGTTGAACATCCATTCTGTAATTCATATAACCCTGAAGAAGAAAAAGAAGAAGAAGAAATCCCCGAAGAAAATGCCAAGGGAGTATAACTGGAATATGCCAGAATTACTTCAGATACCGGAAGAATAGTTGGTAAAAATAGCAGTTGATTATTACACAAAAATTATTCGTATCAAGAAAGATGATTGTTTTGATACAAAGGAAGACTTGAAGATAGCTTTGTATACGAAATGTGTGGAAGATGGCTATCAACTAAAAGTTAACAAATCAAGCAAAGATCGTTTCGAAACAAGGTGTATGATTGACAAAAACTGTACGTGGCGTATGATTGCAAAGAGGATAAAAGATTGCGAAATGTTTCAAGTTAGGACTTTAATTGATAAACATACATGTTCAAGAACTCAAGTTTTTCCTCACCATAGACAGGCAAACAAAAAGGTGTTGGGTGGTTTTCTAGCTGAGTTAATGTTTTTGAATGGCAGGGTATATCGGGGACATGAAATTATGACTGACATGAATGCTCGGTTCAAGATTAGTATCTCATATTCTCAAGCTTGGAGAGCCAAATGTTATGCCTTGGAATTGTTGAGGGGGTCACCAGAAGCTTCGTTTGCCCAACTGTCGGCTTATTATCACAATTTAAAACTGAAAAATCCTGGGTCGGTAACTCATATCAAAATAGATAGAGATGGACGCTTTGAGTTGCTGTTTATCTCCATTGGTGCTGCGGTTAGTAAATCAATATAATTTTGTTGACACATTTTTGTTAGTTACATGCATTTCACATTTAAATGATTATATTTCTTGTGTATATGATTTTGTAGATTCGTTCGTTTATTACTTGCATGTGCCTAGTTATTATAGTTGACGGAGCACATTTAAAAGGTCGATACCTTGGAGTAAACTTATTAGCAGTAGACATGGATGCTAACAATGGGATATTGTCAATAGCTTACGGGGTTGGCAAATTTGAAACCTCTGATTCATGGACATGGTTTATGGGGCATCTTAGGGATTGTATAGGCCCTATTAGCAATCTGACAATCATATCCGATAGGGTAAACTCAATTGACAACGCTGTTAGAAGGTGTTTCCCAGATGCTTTTCATGGACTTTGTGGTGTTCATTTATATAGAAATCTAAAATCAAGGTCTGCTGGTATAAAAAATCACAAATGGATATACTGGAATGTTGTAAAAGTTTATCGGGAAGTGGATTTTAATAAGCATGTAAATTGTTTAAGACGTGTTTTGCCTCAGTGTGCTCAAACACTAGAAGATGTCGGGTTTGAAAGATGGTCAAGAGTACATCAACTTGGAGCAAGATATGGTTTCATGACGTCTAATAGTGCAGAATCAATCAACGCTCTAAGCCGTCATTCCCGAAAATTACCCATTACTATGTTAATGGAGTTTTTTCGAGCCTCTATTCAACAGTGGTACTACAAGAAAAGAAACCATGCATGTATTATTTCTTTAAATTCGTAACTTATCATATATTTTACTAAGTATTATTTATTTAAATTTACAGGAACATTGGAACATCGTGTTACACCATGAACTGAAAAAAAGATAACGAAACGTGTTGTGAAGTCAACGTCATGTAGAGTTGAACCATGTTCAAACACTTTGTTTGAAGTACTGGATAATAACTTAAATGGGCTTGTCTATCTAAATGCAAAGACGTGTAGTTGTATGAAATGGCAAACATCTGATTATCCGTGTGGGCATGTTATAAAAGTTGCTCTTCATCTAAACCAAGATGATTCAAGCGCATACGCTATGGATTGCTATGCTACAAAAGTATATCGACAGACTTATGCCGAGATTATCTACCCTATTCCACATCCTTCTGAGTGAGACATACCAGATGACTTACAAACAGTTTTGCCACCAGCCATGGACAGAAGGCTACCTGGCCGACCAAAAAGTCACGATCGTATACAATCTAAGGGTGAAGAGAAGAAGAGATCGACATGTAGTCGGTGCAAGGAAAGTGGTCATACAAGGTTGACATGTGGATCACCAGTGCCATCACAGGCATCTTTTCCTCTACCAAAATATGGATCCTCATCAAAATCCAAAGCTCATATAGTGTCAAGAAAAAGGCAATCAAAATCAAAATCCCAATCACAACCGGCTTCACCTTTTGGGACTATTAACTTAGGTGATTTTTAAATGCAAACGTTGTATTATGTGTAAACTTTTAACATTTTCAGTTAGGCATGTATTAGTAACTTGAGTTTGAACATTGCTATGATCTGTTCAGTTGTTATCACTTATTACACATTCATTTGAATATCGCAACGCGAATTTGACTATTATGTGTATTTTATGTGTAAACTTTTAACATTTTCAGTTAGGCATGTATTAGTAACTTGAGTTTGAACATTGCTATGATATGTTCAGTTGTTATCACTTATTGCTCATTCATTTGAATATCGCAACGCGAATTTGACTATCGCAACGCAAAAATCGCAACGCAAATTTGTCTATCGCAACGCGAATTTGACTATCGCAACGTGAATTTGATTATCGCAACGGGTATTTGACTATCGCAACACGAATTGACTTTCGCGTTGCGATTTTGTCTTTCGAATTGCGATTTTGAGTTTAACGTTGTGAAAGTGTACCTCCAACAGGTCTTTTGCTTTCAATATGATGCATATTGAAATCAACAAATCAACTTTTACATTTCAATCAATTAAACAAGCACAAATAAGAATTATTTACATATCAATATTAAACAAATCAACTTTTACAAATCAATTTTTATAAATCAATTAAACAAGCAAAAAATGATAATAATTCTTATTTTCCTCATCAATTAAACAAATCAGACTTTTAAGAATCAATTAAACAATCAAAAAAGTGTACCCCAGACAGTTGTTTATGCACCCATACATCAATTTCACGCAGCTCACTTCAGGATTAACCTGCAGAAACCAAACATTTGCTCAAATAACACTTTCTACACATCTAAAACCAACAAACAACAAATTATTATTGAATTCTAGGTACTTAACAACACTTGCATTTGACTTACAAATTGTTTATGGACACTTTAATAACACGGATGCAGGTAGGCAGCGTCTCGCATATATCGCTCTAGCCATAAAATGCCAAAACCACAAGCCTACTGCACCTCTATCTCTATCGATGGGAGGTAGAAACTGTGTACTTCCTGTCGTCAAACGCTCCAAGCACATGCATACGAGAGGACCACAATCCCCTCTGGCTTCTGGCGTTTGTTGTGGCGCGATCTCGTCTCTGATAACTGTAACATTGAACTTCTTTGGCTTCTTGTTTCCAGAATAAGTCCAATAATTAATCGCATCCAATAATTTAGCCAAATGAGAGCTCCATCCCTTAATAATATCTCTCAAATCAGACAATGATATGTAATTTATCATGTTGTCATATACTATTGTCTTTAGGGATGGGAGATGAAGCTCGACGAGAAGCCAATAATTACGTTCCAAAACAGGGATAAACATCTACATCGAAATGTAATAATTCAAATTGCACACTTATTTATGAACACCTTTAAAATATTTAAACAAATAAATACTAACCTTATCGACCTCTCACCATGCAGGATAAAGTTTAGCTTGTCCATTAACCAACACATATGATTCCTGTCGTTGATTCTTCAAGTGAACTACGTGAAAAGACGTCGGCATAATTGTATATCGCGTATTTTTTTTTCTTCAATTTCCTTATTATTAGAAGACGTGACACCCATGCATCAATATGTGTTTTACAAAAAAAAAGACATATATTAGTGAATTACATAAATTTTAAAAAAAATTAATCAAAATGAAATATAAGAAGAAATATAAGACTTACCCCCATCGAAATAGCCATTTTCTTCAACCCCTAATAACACACCCCACCAAGATCGTTCAATCAACAAATGCATATCATCGTTGAGTTTGTATATGTCAGTGTAAAACCCTTGGCTCCGCTCATATAGATAAAAATCAACTGTGGTCTTAGCCCAAAGGGTATTATCCAGAATTGTTTCCAGTAGTTGTTTCCTCTCCACTTCATCTGCCGGAATGGTACTGGTCGGTGACTTATACGAAATCCAACAGTCATCCATCATTTCCGGCATGTGAGGGGGTTTCTCAATAATTCAATATATTACGCCGTGTGAATCGGGCTCTAGAATGTTGGGAGGGACCTCTTCAACGATTACAGTGGCCTCTTGAACGGTGGGAGGGGACTATTGAGGGATGATATGAGCCTCTTGAACGATAGGGGAGGCCCCTTGAACGATGACAGGTGAGTCGGGCTTTTTCTTACGGATTCTTCGCACTATTGGGGTGAACGGAGACGTAATGGCACGTGCACGCCGTCTGATGCGTGAACTCCGTCTTGCAAGAAAAACCCGACGTAGAGCATCCACCTTAGCGGGCCGCTAAAAATAAATTAATACATAAATCAGTAAATAAACAGACATGATATTAAACAGTGAAAACAAAGACAAATATATTTCAAACTTGCACGTATTCACCCAAGTCATTATTCTATCATTGTTCACAAATGCATCAGATAACATTCAAGAAGTAATCACTTATATAAACATTTAAAAGGACAACATATAGGTTTAGTACAGGTTCAATGACAACATAAAGAGTAGTAGTTTATTCTTGAAACTTAAATTTTCAACACTGTGAAGTTAGTATTTGTCTTTGTCTTTTGGTTGAAGTAATGCAATTCATTCAAGTTTCAATTTGCAGAAGAATAATAGAATCTGAAACTTAAAATCGCAACACGAATGACTATCACAACGCGAATTTGACTATCGCAACGAGAGAATCGCAATGTGATTTTCATTTCGCATTGCGATTCTTTCATTGTGATAGTAAAATTTGCGTTGCAATAGTCATTTTTGCGTTGCGAAAGTAAACTATTCTTCTTCTGCAAATTGAAACTTGAATAGATTGCATTACTTCAACCAAAAGACAACAAAAAACAAATACTAACTTCACAGGGTTAAAGAATAAACAGTTTAGCAGTATTGGCAGCAACCGAATGAATTTACTAAGCAATCCATTCAAGTTTCAATTTGCAGAAGAAGAATAGTTTACTTTCGCAACGCGAAAATGACTATCACAACGCAAATTTGACTATCGCAACGAGAGAATCGCAATGCGATTTTTATTTCGCATTGTGATTCTTTCGTTACGATAGTAAAATTCGCGTTGCGAAAGTAAACTATTCTTCTTCTGCAAATTGAAACTTGAATGGATTGCATTACTTCAACCAAAAGACAACCAAAAACAAATACTAACTTCACAGGGTTAAAGAATAAACAATTTAGCAGTATTGGCAGCAACCGAATGAATTTACTAAGCAATCTAAGTGAAATGGTTAATCTAAGTGAAACGGTTAATCTAAGTAAAATTACGAGTAAATTTATCATCAAGTTAAATATGAAAAATATTAAACTTACCTCGTTGCGTAGAGTATGAACCTTATTCTACAACGATGCTACCATCTCACGTAGAGCGGCTACCTCACCACGTAAAGTAGACACCTCAACATGCCATGCACCATTGTTATCGCGTAAAGTACCGACCTCCTCACGCAAGACATTGACCTCATCACGTAACTCCCCTAACTCATCCCGTGGAGGTGGAGAACAGAGAGATAAACGTCGTGGCATCTTTGCCGGTCGCCTATCATGAGGTGATGGTGGAGAAGAGGCTTGATGATGTGACAGAATAGGTGATGGCTCTTGTTGTGGAGGTGTATAGTCGGGTCGATCAGGTGATGGCTCTGGGTGAGGTGATGGCTCTAGAAGTGGAGGCTGCTCATCATCTGTGCCATCAAAAAAACGCTTACTAGCTTACCACCAATCAGTGGCAAGCTCAGCTTTCGTGGGTGTCAGCCTCTGTAATGGAGTGTTGGCCTCCTAACAATATAAAAGCTCAAACAAAGTTAAACGTGTACTAGTAATAACTTGTTTATAACATATGGTAGTATTTGTGTTAACTTACATTATTTATTATCGTGTACGGTAGTAAATCTTCCCATTGATGCAAGGTCTGTTTCCTCTTCCAGGAAATAGCCCTAGGAATATCATTAGAAGTTTTTAATGCATATGTCTTCATGGCGGGAAAGGCCTCAAATATCCAAATCTACAAACAATATAATAACAAACATTAGTAATTGTTAAATAATTAATTATAATTTTGGAAACATTATATAAAAATTCTTACCTTAAAGGCCCAAATAAAGCCTGACAAAGTGTATTTGGAACCATCGCCACGCAAACTTTTTCGATCATCAAAGGCAGACGATAACTTATTTCATGTAGTTTTCCATAGATACGAACCCCACGAAAACAGGCTCCATGCATTTAGGTCATTTACCAATTTAATTAGATCGTTAGGAATAGGTTGTCTGGCCTCTCTGCCTAAAAAGTCGGCATGCAAAAGTATTAGAAGGCATACTCGGACAACATCGACGTCATCCATCCAAGTAAAACCATCTTTCTTATTCAATAATCTCATCAAGTCTTCCACGTGTAAATTCGGCTTCTCCGTTGACAGCTCAGGAAAAACCCGTGATAACCATGATAGGTGGGTAATATGTCTAGTATACCGACCTACATCATCGTGTCTGAAGCGTAGACCGGTGATTAAGCAAAACTCCTCCCGCCCAAAACACGTATACGCCGGTGGAAAATCAAATCATATCTCTTCATCACGACGTTGTACAGTCTCTGGTAGATCGCTAGTTATGGTTTGAAGAAATATATGGGTCAACATAGCATCTCCACCCGGATGTTGTACTTTCAACCATGGCCCGAAGAAAGTATCCTCAAATATTTTTCTTTGTGCAGGTGAAAGCTTCGACGCAATTGTTTTAGCCAGGCTTACTTTATTTCTTAAGGTCAATTGAGCCGAATAAAAGTTCTACAAAAACAATAAACATACCAAGTTAGATATACCAAAAACTACACTTTGAAGATATACCAAGAACAATAAACACAAAGAGTAGTAGTTTATTCTTCAAACTTAAATTTGCAATAGTGTGAATTTAGTATTTGTTTTTGTTTTTTTGTTGAAGTAATGCAATTCATTCAAGTTTCAATTTGCAGAAGAAGAATAGTTTCTGAAACTTAAAATCGCAACACGAAAATAAAAATCGCAACACGAAAATGACTATCGCAACGCGAATTTGACTATCGCAACGCGAAATGAAAATCGCATTGCGATTCTGTCGTTGCGATTTTCATTTCGCGTTGCGATTCTCGGTTTCAAATACTAAAATTGAAACTTGAATGGATTGCATTACTTCAACCAAAAGACAAAACAAAGACAAATACTAAATTCACAGGGTTTAAAGACTAAACAGTTTAGCAATATTGGCAGCAATCGAATGAATTTAATAAGCAATCTAAATGAAATGGTTAATCTATTATTGAAATTACCAGTAAACTTATCATCAATTTCAATATGAAAAACCTAATAATAATGCAAAAATTTCAAAATTAAAATAATAAAAAAAACTAACCATCGGTGGTTGATTTGGTTGATTTTCCATTTCTGACCGTGAATGATTGTAAGGGTGGCTCTGAGAGATGGAGATAGATGGATTTCGCCGGAGATGGGGACTGATTTCGTCGGAGATGGGGACGGATGTCACCTCAGAGAGTGAGAGATGGAGATGAGACTGAGTTGTGATTTAGGGTTTTAGGTTATGAGTTGCGATTACGGGATATACTGTGGACGGTTCAGTGTTCCGATATATTAATATTCGTGTTTGGAATTTGAAAAAAAATACACGTTGTGATAATAATGGCGCTTTGAAAATCGCATTGCGATAGTCAGCATCGCGTTGCGATAGTCAGAATCTCGTTGCGATAGTCAGAATCGCATTGCGATAGTCATAATCGCATTGCGATTTACATATTCGCATTGCGATAGTCGGAAAACCGCAACGCGACTTTAAAAAATCGCAATGCGATAGTAAGAATCGCGTTGCGAATCTGGAAACTGATTTGCGATACCGGAGATCGCGTTGCGAATTATCGATCGCATTGCGATTTAATTGGTCATTTTGGTAAATCCAAAAAAAATTGATTAAAATCATATATTATAAGACATTTTCGGTCACTGAAGTTATTTTCTCTAATAGTTATTGGATATGATATGATATGATTAATAAAAATAATCATAAAAATAATAAAAACACACACATGAGATTGAAGATTACATCTCGGGAAAGTAATCCAATTCACAACTTGAACTTTGATCGCATGTGTGTTTTAGTTTATCTTTATCGCGTGGTTCAATTAATGTATTTGATAAGTTAAATTGATAATCTTACTCTAGTCTTCATCATGCTAAATTTATACGTAAAAAGGATATATTACAATATGATTGTTTAACAACCTAAAAACATTATAAATTCGCATGCTTTCCTTAAATAGGTGAATCTCGTTTCTCTTTTTCGGTTCATTCTTTTCACATGTTTACATCTCTACGATCATCAATCATCACTAACCTTAGGATGACAAAAAAATATACTTAATGTATTCAACTCAATTTAATAGAGTTGAGTTGTTCCTTTATGAAATTCAGGTTTTAAATTAGTTAAACTTTTTTCTTTTTGATTAGATCGAGTTAAGATTTAAGAAGAGTAGAGTTTAAAATAAAATAATAATACTTTTTATGCGTTTTTAATAATTATTAGTTAAATTTTGATAAATATACATATAAATTAATATATAAGATACTAGAATTGTAATGTTAAATTAATATTTATTTTAATTTCATGTTATTAAATTAAATAAGCTAATAGTTTATTTAATTATTTTTAATTTTTAATAAAATTTTAAAATTATAATAAATAGTATCAGAACAAATTAAATTTTAAATAAATAAAAATACTTTTAAATTTTATTATGATATTAGTGGGTTGGATTTTAAGCCTGAAAACTCGTCCAACCCCACCCACGTTATCCCTAACCGACATACATTCTTGGGAGATTTATAGACTACATTTTCTTTTATTTCTGTCAATTTGGATTTATTTTCAATTTTTGAGGAACACGTCATGCTAACGTAAGAAAATGATGTCTTTAAAATTTTAAAAATATAAGAAAAGAAAATAGACTGGAAGACATTAAATTTCTATGGCTATATACGAACCTATGGAGGGTTTTAATTGATTGATAATTGATATTCAATGTGCAGTGTTTTTTTATATGACATTAGTAACACTGGGTTCGAATAATTATATTTATAATGTATGTGTGTATTGTCAATATATTTTCAAATCTTATATGACATTACTAATACTGAGTTACTCTGACAATGTTGCTACATAATTTGACCGAAAATTTTCAATTTGAAGAAAAACTGGATACTATAAAGGCCAGTTTAAACAATAATAAATATTTCAAGGATAATTTAATAAAATATATATTATTATTATTTTATATTCATTCAATCTAATATCGTAATTTTATATTAATACGAACAAATCAAATACGAAAACACAACATTCTTAATAATATATCAATAAATATAATATTTAAATAATATTATTCTCAAAATTAACCTTAATTTTCATGAGCCAAACAATCCATAAAAGCTTTAGTAGTATATTAACCTTTAAATATTATTAACCTTGCATTGTAAGTTGAATTCGGTTTACATAGCCACGTCTACATAGCCAGCTGTCCGCGTTTTATGTCGTTACTATCTTCAAAACGACAACCCCCTTTCTTATTGGGCCAGTGGCGGATTTTCGGGTTTTCCAAGAATCCGGTGGGTCCATCATGACTCCGTAACCGATTTCAGGTCCATGTCCTGGCACATGGCCTCGCCAACAAATTACCCAACGCATCATTTTACTGCAATTAGCACAAATCTGTTGATTTTCCTTTTGTTTGTTTAATATTTATTTGTTTCTTTTAGACAACCATTTTAGTTTTTTACCTTAAAATAATTTTTTTAATAAAATAATAATTATCTGGTTAACACGGCCACTCACCGGCCGTTGATCATTTACTGGTCTCCTTTATGATATTTTATTACTATATTTTTAAGTTGTGACGGCTGATGCGTTGTCAGTTGTGACTGTGATGCTTACACGTGTTCAATTAGAAATAAAGTGAAGATTATTTTATGTTAGGCCAAATAATCGGTTTTCTTATATTATAGAAACTTTTCAAATTTATTTATCGATTTGGCATTCATTTGCGATTTTTTGACGAACATAATATTCAAATATTGATTCAAAACCTGTTTCATCAGATGCATTTTTATTTGAATCCTGGTATATATCATAAAAATATAAATATCTCTCTATTAAATAAAATAAAATATCTTAAGTTGCATAAAAATAGTTATATTTGAATTATTTTTTATTCTCAAAATATAATACTATTTATTGTAATATGCAACTATTAGATTAGTTTTAGTTTTCGTAACTTTATGTTTTAATGGCATCCTTGTTATGGAGAAATTGATAAACATTTTATTAACATGGTTTTTTTATTAAAAAATATTGAATTTAATATATGTATTTTCTTATAATATTCTGAGGAGATTTTTGTTATTTATCTGACCAATTTGATATAATTTAATTTGTAACACCAAACTTGATCAATGAATCAATATATGGTATAGTAGATACACAAGAAAATCAAGAAGAAGAAAAAAAAACAATGGCTTTCCAAGTTTTGGTTATACGAATATTAAAAGTATAAAGCATCGTATATTTATTGATTGTCGACAAAGCAGGCAGGCAGTCCCTGGGAAGAAGAAAGTGATGGAAAGTGGGCTCCAAAGCCCCTGGAGAGAAAAACCATTGTTTGGTCAAGCTCGTGGAGGGACCTATTCATATTTAATTTGTTTGTTGGTTACTTGTAAAAAAAGAAACATCACCCAGATTTTCTTGCTTAACCAAACCATGTGATATTGGGTGGAGGAAGTTCAGAAAATATTTTTATTGTAGTGAAAAAACAGCTTTGCTGTGTAGTTACAGTAAATGGACCTCTTGTCCCCTCTATGGGAAGTATAATACCAGACCAGAGACAAAAGTGTTGATGTAAAATTCTAAATTAGTCACTGCTTGTTTGGTTTGGCTTGAATGCTCTATGAAATGGACCTCAACTTTCACCCATATAACTGAACCAAACAAAGAATTAGAGGGTGAGCTTTTGGGCATGAGTGGAGTTGGCCCACCTTAATCAAATCAAATGTTGCAGCCCAAAGCTTATCCGGATGTTGCCCATTTTCACTTTCTTTTCCAATTTCTTCTGTCTGTTCCTCTCAATAAATTTCTTCTTTATCACAATCTCTCCTAAAATCTAGTAAATTTCATGATTCCGTTCTATTTAATGAATATCATCATGAAGGTAACCAAGAACATGTTACGGTATGTCACGGTTCGATTACAAAGATTATCTCATCAAAGTCACTAAGAATAAGCCACGATATATCTAAATAATCATCGAGTTATTTCAACAAATTCCACAATTCAGTTCTATTTAGTGAGTATCATCGCTGGAAAAGCAATGCCCTGATTGCATGAATAACCAAACAACACTTGAATGGCATTGGGCATTGGTGTTAGTTAGGCATCCCATGGTTTATTCATTTTTAAGATAAAAAAAGATGGGCTGTGCTTGACAGGAAGCCTATGATTCAATCAACTGAAATAGCAAAGAAAAGAAATGTAACAGAGGCTTAAAATTCATACCAAACACGAAGTTGAATGTGTCCAAACCAATTACATTTCGCCAAGTGGATGGTGTCCATCTATTCATCACATCAATCTGTCGCAACCGTCTTTCGGTTGGGCCTCGGAATTGGGCTTCGACTTGAAAAATGTGGATTGGAGTCGCCACCGATCATTTATTTAAAAATAAATGAGTTGATCGGATACCCTATTTCTTACCTGATCTGCGTCTTACCAGAAATATGTCGGGTTCGGGAGTCGGTTACGGTCAAGGAAGGATTAGCACCCTTGAACCGCCCTTTCGGTACTACGTAATTTCCAGTTGTCTTAATTAAGAAAAACAACAAGTTAAATTAAAAGGTAAAGTTTCGATCCTAATTACTTACCCTTGATTGATTTGAAAAAAAATCGAGAAATGTGTTAGATAAACAAGGTAAAGAAAACAAATAAGATACAAGGGAAAAATAAAATAAATAAAATAAGTAAGTAAGATAAGAAAAAATAGTAAAGTAATAATTATATATAGTAATATTTGAAAAAAGGAAAAAATATAAATATATATATATCAAAGTATTAATAAAATAAATAAGCTATATATGTACACCAAATACTTAAAAATAGAAAAGCTACCCTCCCAATTCACCGAAAATGGGGGGCTCTAGTAAGAAATAAGACAAAAAAATGGGCCCTCTAGGTTAGTAGTATATAATATAATGTTTAATAATGATAATGATAAAGACACAAGGTTTTTAAAAAATAATAATATAATAATAATGAATAAAAAAAACGAAAATAATAAAAAATAATATAAATATATAAAGTTATAAGATATATTACATAAATAAAGAAATAATCAAATAAAAATAATTAAGAATATATATATTTAATAATATGTATATAAATAAACTATTAAAAGTATAAAAAATATATACGACTAGATAAAGATAATTTAATATATATATAGTAATATTAGACTTATAAGTAAAATATTAAAGAAATATATATATAATAATAGTAATAAAATATAGTAAAAAATCAAATGAAAATAATTTAATATATATATATACATATAATAATAACATGAATAATAAAAATAAATGAATAAAATATCCATATAATAAATAAAGGGACTAATATAGATTTTTAAAAAGCTCTTCCCCTCCTTTAACCGAAAATCAAACCGATTTTTAAAAAATAAGCCTCGGGGTAGATCTAGGTTCGAAACTTCGAAACCCCACCCATTTTGGTCATCGGCACAACCCACGTTTTGGGTTATTCGAACCAAATATCAAGAACAATAACGTGCACATGCAAAAGAAATAAAAATGAAAATGCTACCTTTTATTTCCTTTTCGAATCCTTTACAATAGCTTTGCCTTTGTATCTTCCCGTGCTTTCCTCTATGTTTTGTGTGTAAATCGTGTCTTCAAATGGTGAGTTACAATGGCTATTTATAGTGCTTGTGGATCCTATCTTTAGGAATTTAAATAATAGTAGAACTCTATCATATTTTTAGGAGTTTGAATCCTAGCAAAATTTTATCCTATTTTTAGGAGTTTGAATCCTAAAATTCTATCATATTTTTAGGAGTTTGAATCCTAGTAGGACGAAAAATGTGTGTTGACAGCTGCCCCTCTTTGCCCATAGGTGGTAACGGGGATAGGGCAAAGATTAAAAGACACACTTTTCGTTCAGTGGAGTTGAAAATTAACTCTGATGTTTCAATAACTCCCTGTCGAATTGAGTTACGGATGACTCCTCCATCGTGAAGTCGAGTTCATCTTGAAATGATATGAAATTAAAGCCGTAGTTCGAAATTTGAATCGGTACGTGGCTTCCCGTTACCCTTCGGTCTTCTTCTCGGTTTAAAGACCTTGGATCGGAATTGAACTCAGAAATCTTCATTGACAGATAGCTTTTTCTTGACTTAAGCTATGTTGTTTGAAAATGGTTGCTTGTCACTAAGGCACGGCTAACCCAGGTCCTCTTCTCGACTTGAAAACCTCGACTGCAACCGGAAAGTAGTGCGATTGATGTGCCATCGAGCTGAATGGAGTCGAACTCGACAATTTTGATGGCAGATAATCCTTCTTTGAGTTGGATATCCTTCGTCGTGAAGTTGAAATCCAAGTAAGTAGCATTGTTCCAAGTCCAATATCCTCCGTCGTGAAGTTGAAATTGGTTCTGGAACCGGGAAATTGTTTGTTGACAACCAGCCGTCCCTTCGTTGTGAAGTTGAACTTGTGTTGTCTCGAGTCCAATATCCTTCGTTGTGAAGTTGAAATTGAATCTGAATGAAATTTTGTTGACAAGCAGCGGTCCCTTCGTCGTGAAGTTGAACTTGCGTTGTCTGGAGTCCAATATCCTTCGTTGTGAAGTTGAAATTGGCTCTGAGATTGGGAAGTTGTTGTTGACAAGCAGCGGTCCCTTCGTCGTGAAGTTGAACTTGCATTTTCTGGAGTCCAATATCCTTCGTTGTGAAGTTGAAATTGGCTCTGAGATTGAGAAGTTGTTGTTGACAAGCAGCGGTCCCTTCGTCGTGAAGTTGAACTTGCGTTGTCTGAAGTCCAATATCCTTCGTTGTGAAGTTGAAATTGGCTCTGAAATTGAGAAGTTGTTGTTGACAAGCAACGGTCCCTTCGTCGTGAAGTTGAACTTGCGTTGTCTGGAGTCCAATATCCTTCGTTGTGAAGTTGAAATTGGCTCTGAAATTGAGAAGTTGTTGTTGACAACCAGCCGTCCCTTCGTTGTGAAGTTGAACTTGTGTTGTCTCGAGTGCCACGATATCCTCCGTCGTGGAGTTGAAATCGCGGATGGCCCCTTCGCTGTGAAGTTGAGCCTTGACTTGAATATCCTTCGTCGTGAAGTTGAAATCCAAGTATTGTATGTTGCGGGTGGACACAATTCCCTTCGCCGTGAAGTTGAAACCGTAGAGACCCCTTTATTGTGAAGTTTGGCTTCGAGATAGACATCCTTCGTCGTGAAGTTGAAATCCACTCTCGAGCAAATCGTGTCGCTTTGAGTTCAATATCATTCGTCGCAAAGTTGAAATTGACTCTAGCTAAAACCTGAAAAAGTTATGCATATATGTGATGCTATGGATGCAATGCTCTTAGGTGTGCCTAAAATGCATATGCAACATATGTTATCTTGGGGCTTTAGATAGAAATCTCGATCTCCAGTTGTCTGTCTGGAATCTTGATTCTTGAATCTTCAAATTTTGATCCCTGATCTTGAATTCTTCAAATGTTCAAATCTGATGTGCACATTCTATTTTTGATTTGAGAAATGCTTCTCGACCATCTCAAGTATGTGCCTGAGCTGAGTGTAACGGTTCAGATGATGCTTCAAAAGAAGTTGCCTTGAAAGAGATAGAATTCGTTTCAAGGGAAACGATCTCAAAGACATCTGTTGTTTCAAGGGAAACAAAATTATGTTTTAAGGGAAATAAATTTGAAGATTTTGTGTTTCAAGAGTAACTGTCTCAAGGGAGATAAAATTTGTTTTAGGGGAAATAAATTCAAAGGTTTTGTTTCAAGGGAAACTGTCTCAAGATAGACGAAAATTGTTTCAAGAGAAACTGTCTCAAGAGAGACAAAACTTAGTTCCAAAAGAAACTGTCTCAAGGGAGATGGAATTTGTTTCAAAGAAAACATATTCAAATATTTTGTTTCAAGGGAAACTGTCTCAAGAGAGACAAAATTTATTTCAAGGGAAACTGTCTCAAGATAGACGAAATTTGTTTCAAGAGAAACTGTCTCAAGAGAGACAAAATTTGTTTCAAGGGAAACTGTCTCAAGAGAGACAAAACTCTTCTAGTGAAAACGGTCTCAAACGAGACAAATCTTGTTTTAAGAAAAACAATCATGAGTGAAATAAATCTTCTTTCGAGTAAAACAGTCCCAAGTGAGACAAAGTCTGTTTTAAAAAAGCAATCTCAAGTGAGATAATCATCTGCATTAAATGAGACTGTCTCAAGCGAGACAGAATTTATATTGGAAATGTCGAATCTGAAAATGAATATCGATCTTTCTGTCTGTCGAGTTGGTTGAAGTGTAGTTTCTTGCTGCTGAGCTAAGCAACCGACATCAATCTGTAAAGGTGCTTTTGAATCGAGTATCCTTCGTCTTGAAGTCGAACTTGACTCTAAAGCTGTAAAAATTATGTACGTGGAAAGAAAATGATAGATATGATGCTCTAAAATGTATGCATAAGATGCATGTAACATTAATTGGTTATATTTTATCTCCTGAAAAAGGTCTGATAATTTGCATTACGATGTCGAATCCCCAAATATGCCCAATATCAAAAAATGCCCCAATATTTGATGTTGAATCTTCAAAGATGCCCCAAATGTTCCTCATTTCTTGCTTCATCATTGATTCTGAGCACGAGTTTTATGTCTAAGAGTCACATGTCATTTACCAAGATCCACTCTAGAGAGACTGTCTTGTTTGAAAAAAAATGTTTTTCTTTCTCTTTTATTTTCAAAGTTCTGAAAATATCAATTAAAAGAGTTTTGAAAGATGTTTGATCCAAAGTTTTGAAAATATTGTCACTTTCACGGTTTTACAATTGAGACAAATCATAAAACTAGAGTTCATCGGATATCAAAGAATTAATTACAATGTTAATCCTTCAATAAATTATAGCTATTTGACATGTGCCAAGATCAAAGCTATTTTTGGGAAATGGTCAAGCAAAGAAAGGATAAAAAGTCTCAGGTTATTGTGTTTGGTCAAAGGTTTGACATTTTTGTTCATTTGATGCTAAATGGTTTGACATTTGATGCTCAAAGGTTTGATGGGGTAGCTTGCATGCTCATCTACTAGAAGTGTTCTCCGACTCCCAGCTTTTATGGTCACTCTCGGATTGTGTGATGCCTTATCGAGGAATTTGTGTGATCGCCTCAGTTGCACAATTTTTATATTCGAGCCGCCTTTTCAGGTTTTCAACTCGAACACTCCTTTGGTTTTAAGACGTTATTCAGGATTTACGTCTTGAACCCCCTTTTGTTATTTTTCTCTATCATACATTAATTACATTGTTTTTTGCAAACAAAGATTAATCCTGATGGGCGGGATGAAATCTGAAGATATTCTCTCATGTTTAGAAATACATGTATGATTAGAAAGGACTTTTAAGGCACGTAATGTAGGCCAGGGTTCATGGTTATGAAAGAAAATGATAAATAGGCCCAAACAAGTGTTTCAGGGTGTTGAACCAATGATCAATTTATTCTGATGCCTTTAATCTTGTCTTGCTCAAAATGTCTCTTTCTCTTGATGCTCTATGATCTTCGAGTGAAGTGATTCGGGAATGATTGTGCTTGATCAATCTCGTAGTTTGAAGCTTGATGTGCCATTTGTCTTTAGGGAATCTTTGCATGTGTTTTTTGTCCCTTTTTCTTTTTTCTTTTTGTTCTTTTTTTTCCTTTTGTTTTTTGTTTCTTTTTTCTTTTTGCCCTTTTTATTCTGATTGAATCTTTGCACTTGGCATCTGGTTCACCTTTTGGTAACTCCTTTGGATTGATGTCTTCACTCATGTGAGCAGATTTCTTCCACATTGCCCCCCAGTGTGGAGGGTGATCCTTGGTTAGGGTTGAATCAGAAGAAAAATACTATAGGCTCAAAAGGGGACACAAGGGATATATATTTTCTACTGTTGTGAAGGGATAAAGAAAGAAAGCCGTTCATCATTTCATACATGGAAGTCCTCACAGAAAAGGTATCCCCAGGGGATAGATTTTCAAGATTAATTCTATTCACATGAAAACAGTGTAATTAACGCGTGATAGAATTATTTCGGATGAATTCTTCTTTTTTCCCCAGATGTCTCAATGTTCAAGCTCCCCGCAAGATGCCCCAAGTTGTGTCTTTAGAATAAATCTCATGTTCAGATGAACAACTCAATGCCTTGGGTTAAAATGTCAATTTTGAGTCTAAAAAGGCAGTGGTGTGATCTTATTGACTCAAAGAAAAGTATGGGTGTATCAAAAAGATAAAGGCAATGTTCAAGAATTTCAAAGGGAGGTAATGTCAAAATTTGGTCTTTTTGGTAATGACCATGAGTTATTTTGGGCAAAGAATCAAGGTATTTTATTTTGGGGTTTGAAACAGGATAAGAAAGGCCTAATCTTGTCACATGTCAAAAATCTATAATTCTTGAAGAATTAAAAGAATCCTTAATTCATTTAATATTCGAAGAACTAAAGATTAAAATTTGTTCAATTGCTCTACCTTAGAAAGTAGCATAAATTCAATCATTTAACAGATTAAGCGAAAGATCAAAGACGTGTTCAAACAAAATAATCCTCTAAGTGCAAATGGTATATGCCATGCCCCCTTCTTCGGCAAGCGCCTTACAGGTTTCAGAGGAATGTTTGGGGCTTCTTACGTGGTAACAGCTAGCAGCTTCAACATCGTGGCCCTTAGGATATGGGGATTCTTTTCTTAGATCATCCTGGCAAGCTTTGTCCTACAATCAGCTGATCAGGCTCCTACTGTTACAATCTTGCTTCCATGTGGTTAAATTCGCTTCATCGAGCCCTTCACGACTTAATTTCATGTTTGTGAAAATGCTTAAAATGTAGATGAAAATGCAAAAAGGCAAAAATGCAAAATGCAAGAATGCATGAAATGTTCGAGGCATTGATCCAGAAAAGTGTCCATTATCATAAATAATCCTTATTCAGACAAAAATGTTTTATCTTGTAAGAGACATAAAAACAATAAAAGGTATGTTCGGACTAAATCTTCTAGACATCCATCCGAGATACTTTCTTCCATGACTCGACTGCTTCTTTGATCATCTTCTTATAACTGTCACCATGATACATAAACTCTGATATAGATAATCCATTTCTCTAGGAACAACCAGGGGGCTCTCCAGGTAATATCCCGGTCCTGTAGATGAGTGAAGACTTTCATCCATTTCTCTTTTGAAGCGCCTTCATATCCTGTCATGGTGATGAACTCTCTCAAAGGTGAATACGTAGTGTTAAATCTACAGTAGGCAACCCCATTAGTCTTCTAGAAGTGGATGTGAATCCAGACTTGAAGGAACTGAACACATCCAATGAATCTACCTCCGCCAGCTCTTCGGCAATGGTTGAGAGACCAAAAGGTCTCGGCTGAGATGGTCGGTGATGGGTTGACTCGTTTCGGAAGTTGCTCAAACAGTTCCACCACGGCTGCGTCAATGCATCCTAAAACCTTCGGAAAGATGATCAAGCCATACAGACCTAGTGCAAAAAGGTCTATAGTCTTGCCCGTTACCTTTGTTTCGGAGTCGGTCAGTCACCCATTTTTCATCAACTCCTGCAATCTTAGCCAGTCCGTTCTTGAAAGGCTGACTCTTGATGTGTTTGATGTAGGCTCGCTCCAGTTTAATGCTTTCACAGTGCAATAGTGTAGTATACTCCTCGATGGTAGGTACCATGTCCTCCTGGTTAAAAGTGAAGCAATTGTATCCCAGGTTCAAAAATTGAACCAAGACTCTGATTAAGGGCTCATCGGTCTTAACATGAAGCAAAAATGCAATGTCACCATACCGCTGACTGAACTTCTATTTCCGATCATTCTTCCAACTATCTCAGATGTTTCGAAGTTCTTGCACATTATTCTGTTTTAGGTTGATAGAGGCGTAGCTAACCAGCAGCACTGACTGTCTCCCTTTTCCTTCTGAGTCTTCTCGGACCATAGTCGTACCTCGGGGTTTTTAATCTCTTGTATTACAACACCTTTGTCCATGGATTTAGATTATTCGAGTTTTAACAAACACGTTTTAGTGGATCAATGACCTCTTTTATGATGCAAGTGATGAAAATAAAATAAAAGAAAGATGAAAAGAGTTAGTGAGGTGAAAAAAAATAAAAAAACGATCATAAAAATGAAAGTCCTACCCCACATGATATCTACCCCACATGCTTATTATTCCTACCCGGACATGATCTCTATCCCGCGTGCTACTTTCAAACAAATCCTAACCGCATATTTGTCTAGTTCGCATGCTTTGAACAGAAACTAAAGCAGGAAACAAAGCAGCCTAGGGTTTGGAATGAGATTTTGGGGTGGGCTCTAATTCTCCATGGTCTCCTGGTTTAGGTGCTAAAAAATGGTACCCGAGTTCTCCTTGCTGGTGCCCCCTTGGGCTTGCCAGACCCTTAGTCCTAAACCCATCACAGGCTTGTGTGGACTAAGTTAAACTCGAGAGGAAACATTCCCTTATGCCCATACGGAGAATAAATTCACACGAAGGCATAAGGTATATGAATCCCGAAGGTTACTTGCTAGGCCCATACGGAGAATAAATTCACACGAAGGCGTCGCTTTCATCCCCACTTAAATAGGGTTCGGAGCTCGGGTATAGAGCCTTTAGATGAAAAATCTTTAAGGGCTGAAATCATTAAAAAACGGTCAGTACAACTATTTACTTCGAAATATAATCAAAAGTAAGCAATAAGGATCGAAATGTTACCTTAAAATTTAAACTTACCCTTTTCATTAAAAAAAACAACTGGAAATTACCTTAGCCTGACTCACTTACGGTCCCCAGCGGAGTCGCCAAGTTGTCTCAACCGTCTTTCGGTTGGGCCTCAGAATTGGGCTTCGACTTGAAAAATGTGGATTGGAGTCGCCACCGATCATTTATTTAAAAATAAATGGGTTGATCGGATACCCTATTTCTTACCTGATCTGCGTCTTACCAGAAATATGTTGGGTTCGGGAGTCGGTTACGGTCAAGGAAGGATTAGCACCCTTGAACCGCCCTTTCGGTACTACGTAATTTCCAGTTGTCTTAATTAAGAAAAATAACAAGTTAAATTAAAAGGTAAAGTTTCGATCCTAATTACTTACCCTTGATTGATTTGAAAAAAAATCGGGAAATGTGTTAGATAAACAAGGTAAAGAAAACAAATAAGATACAAGGGAAAAATAAAATAAATAAAATAAGTAAGTAAGATAAGAAAAAAATAGTAAAGTAATAATTATATATAGTAATATTTGAAAAAAGGAAAAAATATAATATATATATATATCAAAGTATTAATAAAATAATAAGCTATATATGTACACCAAATACTTAAAAATAGAAAAGCTACCCTCCTAATTCACCGAAAATGGGGGGCTCTAGTAAGAAATAAGACAAAAAAATGGGCCCTCTAGGTTAGTAGTATATAATATAATGTTTAATAATGATATGATAAAGACACAAGGTTTTTAAAAAAAATAATAATATAATAATAATGAATAAAAAAACGAAAATAATAAAAATAATATAAATATATAAAGTTATAAGATATATTACATAAATAAAGAAATAATCAAATAAAAATAATTAAGAATATATATATTCAATAATATGTATATAAATAAACTATTAAAAGTATAAAAAATATATACGACTAGATAAAGATAATTTATATATATAGTAATATTAGACTTATAAGTAAAATATTAAAGAAATATATATAATAATAGTAATAAAAATAGTAAAAAATCAAATGAAAATAATTTAATATATATATATATATACATATAATAATAATACATGAATAATAATAAATGAATAATATCCATATAATAAATAAAGGGACTAATATAGATTTTTAAAAAGCTCTTCTCCTCTTTTAACCGAAAATCAAACCGATTTTTAAAAAATAAGCCTCGGGGTAGATCTAGGTTCGAAACTTCGAAACCCCACCCATTTTGATCATCGGCACAACCCACGTTTTGGGTTATTCGAACCAAATATCAAGAACAATAACGTGCACATGCAAAAGAAATAAAAATGAAAATGCTACCTTTTATTTCCTTTTCGAATCCTTTACAATAGCTTTGCTTTTGTATCTTCCCGTGCTTTCCTCTATGTTTTGTGTGTAAATCGTGTCTTCAAATGGTGAGTTACAATGGCTATTTATAGTGCTTGTGGATCCTATCTTTAGGAATTTAAATAATAGTAGAACTCTATCCTATTTTTAGGAGTTTGAATCCTAGCAAAATTTTATCCTATTTTTAGGAGTTTGAATCCTAAAATTCTATCATATTTTTAAGAGTTTAAATCTTAGTATGACGAAAAATGTGTGTTGACACACATCAACGTTTTAGTATCATTTATTTATTTTTGCAATCACGGCATGATTGACTTCTCTCCAATTTTTCTTTGAATTTGAACTCGTTTCTTATATGTACGCTCCCCTTATTTGATTGTGAGTCACCTTCCCATGTACGCTCCCCTCTATATAAATCAGTTGTCAACATTTTCTATCACTATAAACTATGAATTTAATACATATCATATAATTTAACCATTTTTAATCTTTAAACTCGTTAACTGGTCTTGATAGTTAAAGAGAATATTGTTCTTCCAATAAATCATGGGTTTGAGCAATTGTATCTATAGAGTGTGTATGCATTGTCAATAGTTAATAAAGATTCTGAACAAATACTACATTGTAATCATTTAAAATAATTAAAAAATATATTTTTAAAATTTAAAAATTCAATATTAATTCAAATAATAACAATTAAATTTGTTGAGTCAAATATGTTGTTAGTTATAATATTATACATAAGTTATGATTCAATTCAAATTCTCTAATTTATCACTTTAAGTCCTTATAATATTTTTTTATTTGATTAAAAAGATATGAATTTGAATTTGACAAAATTTAAGTGTATATATTAAATAATCCATAACTCAATATATATAACATGGACTAGTGGCATAATTTGTCCAATTAAATAACACCCAATTTGTTTTATAGCTATTCTTTCCGTATTTCTTACTTGAGAGTGGCATAAAACCCTTATTTTCTTTATTAATTAATCTGGTACTTACCCAGAGTAATTATTGTTGTTGTTGAAAAGCAGGAGTTATGCTCTTTATAGTCTTGAGAGGGCCAATGGTGAAGGTTTCCTCTAAAATCTCAAGTATAATAGCATGATAATTTTATCTGATATCATGTTAAATTTATTTAGTTATGTGCTGAATTACTAGTTGATT
This sequence comes from Hibiscus syriacus, assembly GCF_006381635.1. NCBI lineage: Eukaryota > Viridiplantae > Streptophyta > Magnoliopsida > Malvales > Malvaceae > Hibiscus > Hibiscus syriacus. The sequence goes on along the minus strand of NW_024062804.1, from coordinate 701,011 downwards.
TGATTAAATATTTTTAATATGATAAAATTAAAATAAGATTTATTTTAATTATAACTTAGCTTGCATTACATGTCTACATCGAATTAAATTTAAAATATTTTTTAGAAAATAATTCGATTTTGAAGCCCAACCCATCATGCCGGGCCGAATATTCTTTCCACTCGTGAACAAATTTATCTAGTAATATCATTATTTGTTTTTTTTCCAAAATAAAAAACTAAATGATTTTAGTAAAAATCTGAAACTAAAGTGATAACGCTGTTGTAAAGGCGATAACGATTTCTGTGTCCTCTAAACAATGATAGACAAAGACAAGCAATTTTGAGTGAGGGAACTGAAAATAAAAAAGTGCTGACAAAATAACTTTCACGTGTTGTTGAATTAATATCAGTTTCCAACTTTTAAAGAAATGAATGCTTAAAACCCCATGGCCATGGACGAACCATATATCTTCTTCTTAATTTTATCAACAGTTGTTTACATATAGAATTCCAACATTCCAAACCTCGCATATGGCCATTTGCAAAGAGGCAAAGCAGACTAAAAGACACCGGAGCAAGCCTTATTCTGCAGAATTCTACCCCACAAAAGCAAGAAAATAAGCTAAAAACAAAGCGTGATTTGCTCACATATACTCAGAGATGATAATTAATCTTTGTATCAGACCTATACACGACAATTAAAGACCAAAAAACGAAAAGAAAAATCTGTGATGCACACCTGATATGTGAGAGAGTTGCATTAGTTCAATTCAAGTTCCCCACATGCTAGAATTTTGTATAGGTTCTTCTTGCTGTTGATTACGAGGCCACATGGTGTTTGACGAATTATTTGTGAGGAAATCTGTTTCCGATTTGAAGTCGATGTTGTACATGGATTGTTGAGTTTGGTTCTGCAAAGCAGCCGCCATTAACAATGGGTTATTCAGATATTCAGCCCATTTGATTTCATCAGCTTGAGTTTCCATTAGATGAATTGGGTTTGGAGAAGCTTCTTTCTCTGGTGTGCTGCAATCTGCTAATCCCCAAGAGGAGCTATTGTTCTCGTAGAAAGAACCGTTGCTTTGTAGCTCGGTGCTGGTGCTGTTGCTGTTGTTAGCTGAGGCCGCACCGGTTTCCCAATAGTGGGAACCATTTACAGCTACGGAAGGCTTGAACCCCATCGGAGCAGAGGGGAACGGATTCGTGGATGGCGGGAGAAAAGTGGTCATCGTTGCCGAAGATAATTCGGAATCGATATCGAACGCTTGCCTAGTTTGATTGAACCAGAGAGTTTGGTTCGAGAGCCTGGCATTTGACGCATAGTTCAATTGTTGAATCGGTAGATGCCCCACCAAATCAGATGGCTGCTGGTCGTTGGTGTGGTTGTTTCCATTGTTGTTGTTGATGTTCATTGTCTTGGAGCTCGGAGAGCCTTCCATTTCCGATCGGTAACGTACATCTTGTACTGTAACTGACGTTCCAGTCTTCGGATTGTCCGAAGCCGTCATGTCCTTGCGGTTGGTGTGCTGTTGACCCTTGTTGTCTTCCCCATTTTCAACCTCGGAGAGGGGTTTGTGAGTGACAGGATCAATGCCCCTCTGCCTAAGCTTCTTCTTCAAGCAAGAGTTCCATAGATTCTTAATTTCGTTGTCGGTTCTTCCCGGCAGTTGTGCAGCAATTTGGGACCACCTGAGAATCGAACCAAAGCAAAGAATTTTTACATAAACCTGCAGTATAATTTATAAAATCATATAATGAAGAAAGAAAAAAAAATACCTGTTACCCAAAACTGCATGAAGTTCAATTATGAGATTTTTTTCTTCCTGAGAGAATGCACCTCTCTTTAAATCAGGCCTCAAATAATTAATCCACCTTAATCTGCAGCTCTTTCCACACCTCTGCAGACCTGCAAGTTTCGTCAATAATTCGGGGAAGTTAATGATTTAAAGAAGAAACCGACACGAAAAAAAGAGGTAAATTAGTGGGAGGAAGTTACCAGCTTGTTTAGGGACAGAACTCCAGCAGCCATGGCCGTACTTGGTGATATGCCTTAAGAGCTTTTCGTCTTCTTCAGGAGACCAAAGACCTTTCCTTAGCTTCTGCTTGTAACAGCAAGAGTGCCGCCCCATTTGTAGACCAGACCAAATCACAACGAGGAAGAAACGTTTCCTAAAACAGCAAGTTTCGCTGAATCCTAGGTGAGATATTGTCAGCAAACGACTAGGGGTCTGGTTTCTCAACAGTGTCTTTGAATGCTTTGGTAAGGAAAAAAAAGGGAAAATGCAAAAGAGAGAGAGAGAGAGAGAGAAAGAAAGGTGGAGGCCTAGAAAGTGAAGTAGCAACTGAGAAAAGGAGTTGAATTAATATAAGAGGAGACCTCAATGAAAGAAAAGTCGCATTCATCAAGTGTTATAGTTCTCCCCCACATCTTCTTCCATTTTATTTTATTTTTATTACAAAAGCAACGGTTGTCTGAAGATTAAAATTACCACGTATTATATATTTTAATATTTTAACTAATCAATTGAATTTAATGATAAAAGAGTGATTCTCTTAAAAGATTTTATTTTAAATAATTATGTTTATAGAGTGTGTAAGTTAGTAATAGATCAAAAACATTTGAATAAATATTACCTTATAATTAATCTTAAATTATTCAAAAAATACATTTTAATATTTAATACGAGTACAAACCAATTGACTTTAGTGACTAAAAGAATAATTGTTATATCAAAGTTATTGGGTTCAAGCACAACGTTCACAAGGATGTTTAAAAATTTATTATCAAATAATTAAAAATCTTTTAAATAAATATACTCTATTCGTCCCACTTAATGTGTTCCTTATTAATTTTTTAAAAATAAAAAAAATTAAACTTTGATCATAATATTTCGATAGAACATATTTTGTAATTATAAGAAATAACTTATAACTATCCTAAATTAATTAAAAAATATTTAATACAAAATTTCGGATTACAAAACTCCAACTCGAGATGATATTATTTAAAAGAAATCGAGATAAGTAGTCTGAGTTGCATGTGTCTCATCAAAGGTCTGAGAATGTCCTGTGCAGGGATGGTAGGGCATTTTTTGGGGCCTGATTTATTATTCTGACACGAAAATGAGAAACACAGGTTTAACTTCAGCCAAGTTCAAATGGTAAAATTTCTGTTAACGGTAAATCTCTTTTTACACAAGTCAAAAGTAAATAATTTATGGTGCTTAAATTCGAAATGTAAAAACTTCTCCGCTTCTGCAAGAAATTACTGTCGCTTTGCTTATGCACACAACACAAGTTGTTTACTCCACCAGCAGTTTTGGGGAATTCTTGTGACCATTTTGAGCAATTTATATCATTTCATGGAAAAGAACAAATTATTCATTTTTGTTGAGATTTCACATATAAGAATGTGTTTGCTGTTTTTGATTAATTCCATTCAGTGTTATAACTTGCCTTACAGTTTCCAGATTGAGATTTAGTACTAATTCCCTTCCTCATCCTTTGAAATTTGGAATCCTTTCTCCTCACGGAAATCATCGAATTTGAGAAACAGATCATAATTGTTGTCCTCACATATTTACTTCGTTGAATGCGACTACGTACTCTGTTTCTTTATTCCTTTTAGATCTATTTTTTAATAACTTTTCGAACTATATATATCTTATTAACTTTAGTCGTTTAATTTTTTTTATTAAAAGTATGTTTAATATTTTAATTTATAACTATTTACAGGTTATTTGTTTTAAAAATCGTTATTTTTCATTAATGAATTTTTCAAGCTTCTAATTTTTTTTATTTCTTCGTCTCGTTATCATAAGTAAAATTGAAATCTTTTTGACTATTTTTTGAGTTGAATTGTTGATTTCACTTAATAATAGAATAGTTCTCAATATCGTAGCGTTTTGCACTAATTTTTTGGACTTAATTTATTTTCATAAAAAAATAAGAACAAAAGAGTGTATATCAAATTTGATACAACAGAAAAGATTGAAAAGTTGAAGTACTTAAGACTTATAATTTTTCGATTTCTCAAAAATAAAATAGTTTTTTTTTAATTTCTGTTATTTTTATTTTTCTTCTTTAAAAATCGTAGAGAAAAAAAAGGGAAAACGAAGAAAATCCACTTTAATTAAAGCGCATACTTAAATAAAACTTTAACAAAGCCAAAAAAATATAAATTTTACTATTTAAACACTTATTCTACTATTAAACCTTCCTTTCATATTACCAGCTAATATATTTCAACGCCAATGAATATTGATATAAATGTTTGGAATTCAAAATTTAAATTTATAAGGTTAAGTTCAAATTTTATTACCGTCACTCTTGATGAACATTTTCAACTAAAATCTTGTGTCGGGTATTTTTAACAAAAAGGTATAGCTGAAATACCAAAGACCCAATAAAGCCAAAAATCCTCAGGTACTCGAGAAACCAAAAGTGAATGAATGTATTTTAAGCTTTGAGGCGACTGGTCATGAATTCTGACGACTGCAAATAACTTGAGGGGCTGCAAAACAGAGGGTACTCACCAATTACAATATACAAATACAGCAAGAAACATTGGACTTTTCAACCTTCACGAATGATTGAAAATTAAATACAAATTATCCTTTTTGATTAATGTCCATGTTATTCTGGGTAAAACAACCCCCCCCCCCCAATGCCACAACTTTACTGGTTTCGGCCGTCCATGGACAAGACAAGACAAGACTTCCGGTGAAAAGAATCTCAAATGTTTGCTGGAGTTTGATTTGCACAATCCAAAACCTTTTAAAATATTTTATATTCAATCATTATGATGATTATAAGATTATTGCACAAATGCACGATACGGCAAACAATTCTCGGAAACTCGATATTTAAATTCGTAAAAAAGAAAGCAAACTCTGAACGTTGCATATTAAAATAACAGAACCAAATCCTTCTGCATCTCTATTCATAAATCCAGACTTTAACTCCCTAATCCCTGCTGTTCCTATATTCCTTTTTTTTCTTGTTCGTCTTTTTATTTAGCCAGCCAGGACGAAGGTCATCATATTAAATTCCCAATTGACAGATGGTCAATTAGTAACAGTTTGATTTAAAAAGTACAAATTTTCTGCAAAATTTTAAAATTCCAGGATAATGCATCGTTGAGATTTTAAAATTTAAAAAACCAGTGACCAAACTTAAATCAATAAAACAATCATGCTTAATTTACATCATGAATACAAAGAAAGCAAAGACAAACAGGAGTTAGGAGTATCCTCCTCGTCTTTTACGGTTTGCTAAATGTGGTTTGATTTAAGTAAAAGTATTAAAATTATCCTTACTGATTCTGAACTAATTGTAAGTTTTTATGATTCAAATTCAATTTCAAAAGATACCTTTAACTATGCATGTAGGAAGGTTTATCTTACAAAGACATATCATTTGGCTCTCATTTATTTGTGACAAATCGTTTTAGATTTAAAAACATTTTCTTTAATTATTGTTTGTATATTTAAAAACTTGAGTTGTAACGTCTAGAAAAATATAATTTTATATAAAAAGGGGTAATTGTGGGGTCTTCATTTAAAACTAGAGTCGAAATGGAGGTTGTAATTTGGCTATGTATAAAAAAGGATGCTGGTTGCGATAATAATCATAATTAACAATAATATATTCTATATCTCTATTATATATTTATCAAAACATATTTGAATAATTCTAAAACAAAAACTTAGAAGGCTTGAAAAATAAATAATTTAAATTTAAAAAAAAAAATCAGGCAGGCTGGCTGGGGGCGTTGGTGCTGAGGCATTGGAGCGCCTGAGGCTGAGGGGTTCGAGGACTAATTTTTTTCTTCTGATTTTTGGATAATCCGAAATTAAAATTTCATCGATATATTTTTGATTTGATTATCCGATTTTTGTTTCGATATCTAAACTAAATTATCTAAAAGTTAAATAACGAATCAGATATCCAAATTTTTATATTGAATCAACAGATGAACGGATCGAATCGATCGAATCAATTTTTTTTCCGACCTCGAAAAATAAAGACGGGCATGACCCGCATTGAAATTGTGAGAACGTAGGGCGGAATCTTGATAAGATGGTTAAATAAACAATGATCATAGAACTTATTGAATGAACTAGTGATTAAAATATTTTTTTTAGATTTAAGTAATTAAGTTAACATAATATGTATATATCAATAATTAACAAATTATAAATATATATTATTTTATACTCACTCTAAACTACTTAAAAAACAAATGATTATTTAGGCGGCAAAACAATACTTTAACATCAATTATTTTTCTTTCATCTTGTTTTTGATTCGTTTGGCGTGTAACATAATCAATTCACACATTCCCAAACACTAATAATTGCTTAAAGGAGGCCCATGATTAGAAGAATAATTCGGATATTTTAAATCCCAAATTTTTAATGTGTGAATTAATTTGAGAGATTAGAAGATCAAGGGCTCATATGGACTTCATGTGGATCGGACGGTTGAAAATGAGTTAGTGGAGTCAAATATTTGGAGTGCATGCATGCCAAAATTATACGGAGAGAACAGACGGTGTACTGTAGAGAGAACATATATCTACGCCATCTTTATGGGTCCCAAATGTCTCTAAATTATGCATGGTCTTGGGAACGGAAAAGGGCCTACATATCATTAATTTAACGCTTATTTTTTACCCTTTTCAGTTCAATTACATATAATATATGCTATAATATATATTTATATATAAATTGAAAAACAGATAGAAAATATGTAAAACATTATCAATCTAAAAATTATAACGAAGATATAATTTATTTAATTACGTTAATGACAGGTAATTAACATTTACGAATATATTAAACTAATATTATAAGAAAAAATAATTGATATATATATTTTGATGTGATAATAAGATAATATTTATTCGAAAAACTTTTAATCATTTAATAATAAACACTCAAATATTTTTATATACGCCATGTTTGAACTCAAGACCTCCGAAGATAATAATCATATTTTAATTACTGAGATCGTTTGATTCTACATATATTTTTTAAAATTCAATATTAGATATAATTTTTTAAAGTTAACAATTAAAAGTCTCAACCATCGATATTGAATGCTGTTGTGAATACATACGCATTAATATACGGACTTCTCCACCACAGACTTCCTCATCATTCCATTATCTTCTTCACTATTTTCTTATAAAAACTATGTTTTTCTTTCTCTTATTTTCAACAACAAATATGTCATTAAAAACAATTATTGTTGTCCAAAAAGTGCAATTTCGATATTCTTTGAAATAAGATATTTTTATTCACTATCCATTTTGTTGTAAATTTATAATTATTGAATGAAAAAAAACTTTAATGTTTATAATTTTTTGAACGAGAAAAGAGACCAAAAGGCCGATACAACTAGGCAGCAACTAAATGGCTAAATACAAGACCATAAACAAGGCTCCTATCTTAACAGCATTAAGAGCTGTTTCACATACAACGGTTCCAGCATCATAATTCTCTGCAAGCTTCGCCATATAGGATCATGGTTCATTTACTTAATGAAAAATGGTTTTAGTTTTATATAAATTTAGGAATTTTAGATGAATAAAAATGAGTGACTGAAATTTATATTATGTGATTGGATCCTATCTTCTCTCTCTATATAATCAGCAATACACATAAAACCCAAATACAATATCTTCTAATCATAAGATTCTCGTATTTTTTTTAGATAAATTTGAGTGAATACAATATAGTATTTGTTAAAAAACTCTCAATCATTTGACAATGAACACTCATACTTCTACATATGCAATACTCGAACCGAGACATCAATGGTTAACAATAAATTCTTTAATCACCGAGGTCGTTTGATTCGCTCATTCCTTGTATTTTATCTACTTATAAATATATTTGTTTAATTATTTGAATATATAAAAGTGGTAGGAAGATGATTAAGGTTGTTTTATGTATCCGAAAGAGAGAGAGAAAAAACATTGAAAAAGTCCATCGTTTAGCAAATTGCGTTTATAAAGTTTCATGCACAGACAAATATTCCTTTATGTTGTTTAAGTCTATGTACCAACAACAAAACCCTGTCCATTGCACAATGGCTACAAGCATCTTTCAATTTTCTTTTATTAATTGTTTTCTCATAATTCGTATTATAGCTACTTTTCTCTATTATATTACGAAGGCTTCCTTGACCTTAGTACTGTCCCAATTCATATACCCAACAATATCAAATTATAAATTATAAAAAAAATCATATTTTCCATTACAAAGAAAACAAAACATACTTGTAATTATATCTCAATCATGTCTCATCATTCATTCGTGAGCTCATCATATGCTTGCACATGAGCTGTTTTCTATAGTCAACTAATATATAAAAATATTAATGAATGATATCGATATTTGGCACCACTAACACCAAGGACTTCCATGGCTGGTCCTGCTTGGCCTTTTTATCTTGTTTTCCTTTGTTTTGCTTTAATTAATTAGTTCATTTTTCTTTAGTTTACTGCATTGATTTGGGTTCCCCAGTTCCATCCTTTTCCAAACAAGGAATTCATTTCCCCCCTTGAGTTTGGGGGCTTATGAAAATAAATATTATTTTAATTACTTGCTGCAGGCTTTAATTTGTACAGCATCATTCAACGTCATGATTGGTCATCCCCTCAAAATGGGAAAATTGTAGTTTGGGACCTTTAAAATTTATAAATTTATTAATTAATATAATAAAATTACATTTTAAACCTTCTAAAAATTAAGATAGGTTTGAAACAAGGGACCCCATCAACCCCTAATGAAGTTCCTTACTTTGCAAACGTGACCTTAGTTTCTATAATCTACACTCTAAAATAGGGATGGGTCGAGAAGACTCAGTCATCTCCTAAAAATTTTAAATTATCATATGTTTCAGTTTTTTTTTTCTTTGCATTTATATTGATAATCTATTCTCATTCCCTAACATTTTCAAAGTTTACCCCATTCCAAGCATGAAACCATGCCTCAATCGTTACTCTTTGAGGATATGTCACATTCATCTTATCACCTAAATGACCCAAGACACTGCTGACTTTTAGTTCAGACAACATTTCATTATTTTTAGTAATGAAATTTCGTTTTTACATATACATAACTCATTATATGTCATTATTATGATTGACTCACTTGTCTTGCAATAAGACTTGTCATGTCTTGATAGTAAGGAGTGTGTAGCATTTCTAAATGGTCCATTACTAGAATACCCTTTTGTAAAAATGTTGTAAATAATGTATATATACATGTAAATTTAATATAAAATTGGGGGGGGGGGGATGAAGAATTGAAGCATATGGGTGGGACTAGTAATCAAGCCGTCATTATTGGAGTTGGACCCCTCCTTTCTCCTCCATATAGGTGATATATGGTGCATTTGGGATGTAAATATATGATTGATTATCATTAACTATGACATGCATTGCATGTCAAAACATAGTTTGTACCCTTAAAAATAGCACATTTGATCGAGTGTATCTTAATTTAATTGGCATTATTATTAATTTAACATTTTAAAGATTGTAAATTTGATTGTATTTAAATACATATTGAGTGTTGATTTAAAGGTAAGAACTACTTATTAAAAAATCACTTATATTCTATGTAAATTAGTTTTACCTTTTTTTCTTTATTGTTGGATTAGTGAAAATGAATATATGGGATTATTTCTTTCTTACTTTTATTTGTAAAAATATCCTCGTTTATTATTATTAATTATCTAGCACAAATCAATTTACATCAGTGGTTAAAAGAATCGTTGTGTGTTCCTAGAGGTCACGGGTTTGAGCACCAACGACTGTAACGGTGATTAAGCTTTCATTGTCAAATGATTTAAAGTATTTAGAACCGATATTACTTTGTAATCACCTTTAACTTAATCAAAAAATAAATAAATTAATCATCCAATTTATTCATCAAACGAGACAGATTTGTTTTACTACCTCGACTTTAATATAAAAATTAAATACTTTTATTTGAGCTCAACTCAGTCCGACGTTTGATGATTCTCCACTCATCTCGAATATATTCTAAATTTTGAGATAAAACACGTCTATGACTCGTCACAAATAATTATCTAAGTCAAACTTAATTAGAAAATATAAAAAGATATTATAATAATTATTTGACTCAAACCGAGTTAGAAATTTTTTACACTAAATTAAAAAATGCTTCAATCCCACATTTATCTTAATAAAATCCAGTCATTTTTTTGAATTCAAATTAAAAAAAAAGTCGTATAAAACCATATCAAAATCCATTAAAGAGGCGCAAGAAAGATCCTTTTTAACATGGCTCGCTCTCCAACACGTGTGCGTTATGAGGGGCTCATCAACCAACTACCATCGTCAACGGAAATCCCACGTCACATCTCCATCCGTACGTCCCGAAAGGTTTTTTTTATCAACTACAAGAGGTTTATTGCAAAGTAAAATTACTTTTTTAAATTAGTTGTAAGTAATTTTAGTATATTTGAACTACTCGATTATGATGATTATAGTTAAATTTAATATATTATTGTTTTTTTCCTAAACAAATTTAAAGAAGAATATCAATTTGGATAGAAATAATGCGAGAGGATATATATTTATTATATTGACAATATGATTAATTATCTTTATGGTTCGTCGTTTTTTAAAATCCAAAATACATCTCAATAAATAATTTCCGTTTATATGTCTTTATTGTTTGTACTTAGCCATGTGCCGACTTACAATCAAATATTCGTTTTATTATACTAATTATATTGAACTCCCAAAACTACACGGTTTGAACTTCACCTTAATCATTGATTTTTTTAGGTCAAATTTTTAAAAAAAAATTGTATAAAAATTAATAATTAATTTTAATATTTGATTAATGAATGTATAATATAATAATATGTAAGACAATTATAAAATGACTAAAATAGTAACAAGGTACCTCCAATAAATTTCAATAACTAGTATCATGGACACACTTTGATAAATTATTTTACGCAACTCAAACACAATAAATATGAAGTGGTTACATACGTCTATTAATACGAGAGAATCAACTTGAGAATTCAAAACAGATAAATTATTAAATAATTAAATAATACCTTATTGAAAAGATTAGAATAAATCCAGCCCTAAAAGAAGAAGAAAAATTACTAAAATAAGATAAAAATATATTCTAAAATAATAAATTGGGTTATTTTAGTCTTGACGTTTGCGAACGGAGCAAACTAGGTAGTGAGTGTCGCTCTTGCCTCTACAATACCTGATCTAAATTAGTTGATCAATAGATCAGATACCGATTGTTATAAAAAATAACATATGCATCTATTTACTATTTTCATAAGAAAACGAGAAGGCCCATTCCAAAAAAAAAATTGTAAAATAAAACATGGAAAATGAAAAAGAGAAAAAAAAAAAGAGTTGAAAGACAAAATATGAAGATATAAAAAGATTGAAGACTGATCCAAGTATTATTATTACCAGTATATTTAAAAATTTTAAGTTTAAATTTCATTAGGTGTGGGTTTAGTTCTAATTATTTAATATTTAGTTCGATATATTAAAAAAAACAATTCGGGTTGAGCTAACTTGAGATAAAAATATCACTAATTCAATCTTGACTTAAATTATGCTAAACAAATCACCCGGTCCATGAATATGCTTACTTATTGCTTCTTCTTAATTTTATTTATGAAAATAAATTTGTTCAAAAAAATATTTATGAAAATCAATATGGCCAGTATATTTCATCTTTTAATTTATCTTTACCAAAATAATTAACTTATTATTTATAAGTATATATATTGTCAAATGGGTTAGGATCCACTTACACCTAGGGTTAAACTTTTAGTTTTATACATTTTTAGGATCGTTGGATGAGGGGAAATCAAAGGCTGAGATTAACTCATTGTTTTTTTCTTCTTCTAATGAATATCTTCACATTTCCTACTATTAATCTCAGCAATGAATTTTTCTTCATCTAACGGTTCTAAAAATGTGTAAAATTAAAAAGTTTTACACTATGTAATTGGATCTGACCCTTGTCAAATATGATTTGCTGTTTTCAACAAGGTTGTTCCGTAATGGTGATGATTTGGACAAAGAAATGAAAAACTGAAACATGGAATATGCTGCTTTTTCTTCTTCTTGTTTTTAAAGAAAGAACAAAGAACAAATTAAAATGATTGATTTCATCTTTTAAAAGTACATATATATATATATCATTGGTTGCGTTAGACCTCCTCAAATTACATTGTAATACTAGATGTTGATAATTATAATAGAAACAATAGTAAAATAACAATAAAAGGAAAATAAGAACATTAGAAATTTTACTATGTAAAAAAAAAGTGAGTATAAGAGGATTATAGCTATGTATGATATAAGGGTTTATCAACTCACATCTAACCCTAATCTCTAATATCTACTTATAATGTTAGATGCTTGTGTGACGATCTAATTTTTTGAGTTAACGTTAAAGTGTTGACTCGAATCACAATCATAGATGAATAAATTTATTAGAGCAATCGAATTTATTAGGACATGTTTAGACTTAATCCGGTGAGGATTCAGTTCAATTGAGTATAAAATTAAGATTTTTGAATTGAGAATGAAATAAGAAGCACTACAAGGATAATTAAACCCAATTTTAAGACAGATTTAATTCTATTGTTTGGCCTTGTTTAGGGTCAAAAGCTGAAATTGGTGATTTCACAATCTCCCTTGATCTCACCAATCTCTTCATTTCATCTTCTCTTCCAAAGAGCATTTTCATTCAAAAGGGCAATCTTCTTAATTATTTTCAATCATTCAAGATTAAGGAAGATAAGGTTTAGCATCTCTAATTCATGGAGTTTTTTTAAAAAAAGTTAACCATCTTTTCCGAAGGATGATGTGAAGCTATCTTGAAGGTTTAAAGAGGGTTTAAGTTTTGAAAGTTTATCTAGATCATTTCTATTGTATCTTTATGCTTCAAATTCACTTGGTAATATTTATGAATTGTATGACATATAGTAGAGGGGATGTGTGCTACTAAATTTGTAAAGCTCATCGTTCGAATTATTTTTAGACTCAGGTAAATAGATTTTATTTTTGACAAAAAAGCATTATTGATAAGGATTCTCAGTATTTCACTACTCATCAATCCAAAGAAAAATTATCTACATAAATTGTGACGATAACATAACGATAAATTATAAATTGTGAGAATAAATGATAATATTGGATGCAACGTAACACATGTCACGTACTTTGAGATTTTTTCCCTCTCTCTCTTTCGTCAATCCGAAAGCAAATGATCTACATAATTATATATTCTATCATACCTTAGAATAACATGAACTTAGTTTAAGCTTCGTTTGGATGCATGAATGTGTTGCGGAAGAAAAAGATTTTCTGTCCATAAAAATCTCGAAAAGACACTGAAATGATAAAAAAAAAACCCTTAATAATTCATCACAAGAATTACGAATCAACAAGCAGTTTGAAAATAACAAAATGGACATAATAATCTTTGTGTCTTTGAAACAAAAATAAATAAATAATCATCTTTTTTTAACCCATCTCTGTCCGAAAGGGGTGACAACCCAATTGACAAGAAAGATCAACTATCAACCCCCTTTGTGATAATGGGATTAGACGTGCTAAAACCCACATTAAAATTCCCTTGTAATAATTTGTCACCATGAACTTGATGTCAACGGTCCAAGGGTTTGCACACAATTTACACCCATAATGTCCCACTCTCTTTCTTCTACCAAGTAAAATTTATTTCAGGAGTGATTTTAATAGTATAAAAAATATTATTTTTTAAAGATTTTAAGTTCAGATAATTATATTTATAGAGTGTATAATTGTTATCAATGTTTAAAAAAGATTCTGAATAAATAATTATATCGAATTGTGTGTATAAGATCACAAGAGTAATAAATTGTTTAGTGGTTGCCCTACATTCGTTTTTGAGCAGAGGAGAAGCACTTAAGTTGTTTCTTATGTGTGCATAAATTGAGAGGTCCTGGCAATGAGGGAGGGGTCTATTCAGGGGTGAGCCTTTAATGGGTGTGTATCCCACTAAAGCAGGGCCCCCCTTAGCATTAGAGGCGACATAAGCACATGCATTTGTCATGTATTAACACTAAATTTAAGATTGGTTTTAAGCTTAACCTGTAGCATGTGACCTTATCTTTATCGTTTTAGAATCCAAATCATCATATGCTTTAAGCTCTTAACATTGCTTTTCTACCATAACAACCCTTTTTATGAGATGTAATTGATTGAATGCATTTTTTTTTATAATTTTTGGATTTTTTTATAAGTATTTAAAAAATATATATTTAAAAATTGAGAACTTTTTTAATTTAATTTATTTTAAAGAATTTCTGGTTGAACTAACCTAATAACGGTTTATAACTTTAGGTATCAAATTGAACTAGAGAATTACAAGTACCAAAATAATAACCATGTACAACTTTGGGAGCTAAAATAACATTTAACGCAAAAGAATTTACATGCTAAGATAATAATTTTTGAAATAGGCATGCTCTATTTTTTGTGTGTGGAACCAATCCATAATTTAAAACTTTATTTAACATTAAAGATGAAATGTTAAAAAATAAAAGAGAATATAAGGAAATAAAAATGAATAACTTAATCAACCGATTAAATATAATTGCTCCATTTATGCTTTTAACTGATATATAGAGACTGAAAGTATGATGGAGAAATTGAATTTAATGAGAAGGAAGAAATTAAAACATAATTACAAGTGGGATTAACATATTTAACCCCCAATCGATCATCAAAACTTTAAATAATTTACATGCTTTTTTCCCATTGGATTTGCATCAAAGGCCCAAGAAGAGTCGATTACCAGCTGAAGGGCCGCATTATAAACGCCGAAGCTAAGCTACTAGAAACCTACACCAGCAGGTTGCCTCGACATAAACGGATTATATGTGTTAACGACCTGGGCTCCTACTAAGCAATGCCCAATGATGGGTGTTTTTGGGATGATGTGATTTGTACTTCAATCTTCCTACGTTAATATAGTAGGTTAGATGCATAC
Source organism: Hibiscus syriacus (assembly GCF_006381635.1). Classification (NCBI taxonomy): domain Eukaryota; kingdom Viridiplantae; phylum Streptophyta; class Magnoliopsida; order Malvales; family Malvaceae; genus Hibiscus; species Hibiscus syriacus. Next base: position 685,956 of record NW_024062804.1, on the reverse strand, counting down.
AGTAGGGTTAAATCATCCAAAGAAAATACAAATAAATAATCTAAATTGTATAAGAATTTAAAATTTTTAAGAGTGCGATCGCCCTTTAGAACCCTCTTAATCCATTCATGAATACAATAATGAGGAGACTGTTAGTTGAATAGCAATCAATGCTCTTCACTATCGTGACAAAACTTATGTAAATAAAATGTTGACGTAACATATGTCATATGCATATTAATAGTGATATGACATGTGTCATATGTTTAAAATATGTCATATTAAAGTACTGAACATTAGTCGATTAACAATTTCTATTCAATCATGTATTATTTTACTCTAAAATGAGATATTGAGGTAAAACATATTCTAAAAAGAATAAGACTAAAAAGTTATTTTATCAAATGTTAAAGAACATTTTTTGCTATTTAATATTATTTATGTATTTATTATTTTAACATGTTTATTTGTTTTAACATTGTTTATTATCATCATTAACATTCATTTTAAAAATTTTAACAACATATATTTTTAATAAAATATCAATTTATAGGTGTCAAAATGACTTAATTTATGCATAAAGTAACCATTAAGTGATTTTAATAGTTAAAGGGAGCGTGTGTAAGGTGTGGTGTCAATAGTTAAGAAAGATGCTGATAAGATACTAACTTGTAAATTGTAATCACTACGTATTATTAAAAAAATGAAATGTTGTATAATTAAATCTCAAACTTAATTTTGACCTTAAATTTAAACGCAAATGAAATTATCTTATTTTCAAATAAAATAACAATTTTATAGATAATCGATTATTCTTAACCTAAAATATGTATATGAACTTTTCTTTTTGAAAGCTTGAATAATGATTCATGAAAAGCTACCTTCAAATCTAAAAAGGATATACTGCTACTTTGTCCCCCACGTATATCTATATTCAGCGTGATGAACTTTTATGTTGGAAAGAAAGTAGTCTTAACATGAAGTTTATATGTCTTCGTATAATTACATGAAAAAAGAAGGAAGCTGCTGCAAATCAACCACTAGTGGACCCATTTTCTTTTGGAAATTAAAAACACTTGATCTGAAATCTTCACCTTGCTTAATTCTTAGTTTTCAAAGCTCGTCCGCAAGCTCAAAATTGATTAAATTATAGGCTCCTGCACGAATTATTTACATGTTAATCTCTTCTTTCAATCTTTATTTTCACTTTAAGTTTCATGAAAATCTATTTTCAACAAAAAAAATTCATATCAATTAAGAGAAAACAAATCCAAAACTGTAACCTGATGCGAGTAAGGAGACCTTAAGCATTGTTTCCATCTTTTCAGAATTGATTTGCTAACTCTCGTCATCAGTAGTTGTTTCTCGAGTTAATGTGTGAGACTCCAATCCATCGATGTAGACAAAGTAACAGCGGCAGCGGCTGCGGCGGCATTAGCTCGGGATACGGCGGGGGTCTGGACCGGTAGTTGGGCAAATCTCGCAGCAGCCAACGATAGGAGAGGTGATGGCGATGGCGGCATGGACGTTAATAACACCTGACCAGAGAAGCCAAGCATGTTGAGTCTAGCTTGGTTGATCGCCGGAATTAGTGAAGATGTCGACGGTAACTGTGCCATTTGCATTGCGACAGCCATGGGAGAATAACAACCACCCAAAGGCTGTGCATTTATATGTTGCATCGACGAAACCAACATAATCGGAGGCATATAAACACCACTACTTCCCAATCCCATTGACATCATCTGTTGGAAGCAAGATCCCATTGTTATTAAGCCATGTTTTTATATTTAGTGATCCAATCCAAGGAACGATATCCAAAGGCTCTAACCTGAACTTGAAGCTGAAGGGTTTTCAAGTACTCGATTGCTTCATCAAGCACCGAAGCTCTATCCACCTTATTACAGTTGGGTATGAGTTCTTGCAATGCACGCATCTTCTTGTTGATTTTATCTCTTCTTCTCTGCTAAAAATTAGATATATTTCAATTTACTACAAAACCTGAATATATATTTTTAGATGTTGGATTTGGCTGAGCTTACCCTTTCAGATAGGCTGTGAGTTTCTGGTTTTCTCTTTCTCTTTGAGCCTTTGCTTGGAGCGGCTTCCGATTGTTCATCAGGAACCCACTCTTTCTCCATGGATTTTTTTTCAAAAGAATTGTTTCTTGTTGGAGTACCAGAGCTCGGAATCTGGTGAGATTTTTGAAGAGCTGGAGATCTTAAGAAGATTGAAAAGTTCATCCCTTCACTTTTCTCATCAACCCTTGGTTTGATTTTCTCCTTTGATTGCTTGTAGCAAGATTGAGGCACCTGCCTATCGTTATTCATGGTTTGCTGAAGAATAATGTCGTCTTCTTCAATCTGGGGCACGTTGAGTCTGTTTGAAGCAACAATATTTAAATCCACGAGTCGTTTATCGTAACCATCCTCGTATAATTCAGGCAATCGTAGCTCCTGGTACCGGGTTTGCAGACAAGCTATGTTCTTCTTTCCGAGTTTCTTGGACGATAAACCCCGAATCAAAATTCGACCATTCTCCTGCACCAGCTCCGCCGCATCAGGATCACACCTGCAAACAAGAATGATCAGACGAAACACATTGAAAAACACACTGTTCAGCTATATATTATGTATGTATAGACACGTACGTGGATGGTAAATTACGCAAGTGACTCGTCATCCTCGGAGGAACTGATTCGAGTTTGTGTTTTTCTGCCATTGAAGGGTGAGATTCAGTAAGTATTTGGAGTTGACGTGAGTGATAATCTAAAAGAAAACCCGACAAGTTGAGCAGTTAAGCCGTCAGAAAAACAAGACGACCAACACCGAGAAAGAGCATCAAATCAAGCACCGGATAATAGGCTTTGATGAAAATAGGCAGTTGTTTGGGGAATTATTATGAGACAGGAGTGATATAATATCATGGAAGATTCCTAGTTTATGGGAAATGGGGGGCGTCCACAAAATTTAAGCTTTCTGTAATCTTTAAAATAAATGGTGTTCGGCCACGTTTACTGCCCCCACCACCGACGAAGCCTAGTGTTGGGACCACCGGAATTGTGGGATTTTACGCAACGCCTCTTTATCCCAAAAATTCCATATAATTAAAAATTCTTCCATCTTCATTCATAGTTATAAAATGACAAAACTTTCGAGTTAATGCTATGAAAGAAATTAATTCACGAGCTAATGCAATCCCAAGATTAATTGCTCAAATAGGGTGAAATCCACAGTGTTGGCCGTAGGTCGCCATGCACTCCGGGCGACCTTATAGGTCGCCATGCACTCCGGGCGACCTATCCTTGCTCAAACAGAGAGAATGAACGTGAGAATGAACGTGTTGCATGGCACATGCACATCCCAACACATAGGTCGCCATGCCCTCCGGCCGACCTTGTAGGTCGCCATGCACTCCGGGCGACCTACCCTCGCTCGGCTTCCCTCGGATTCCCTCGCATAGCTCGCTCGGTTTCCCTCGGATGCCCTCGCATAGCTCGTTCGGATGGCCTCGGATGCTCTCGGATGGCCTCGGTCAGATGGCCTCGGATGGCCTCGGTCAGATGGCCTCGGATGCCCAGCGTGTTGGGACGTGCATGGCACATGCAATCTCTTGTAGCTCGCCGGGAAGACATGGCGACCTAGTAGGTCGCCCGGAAGGCATGGCGATCTACGGCCAACACTGTGGATTTCACCTTATTTGAGCAATTAATTTTGGGAGTGCTTTATCTCGTGAATTAATTTTTTCCATAACATTATCTCGAAAGTTTTGCCGTTATAAAATATATCAGCATATTTAGAAACAGTTTAGAGCGTGTACATACATATTAATCACATAATTCTTTTTATTTAAAAGTAACTATAAATAATAAATATATTTTTAATTAAAAATGATTTTAAATTTTTAATGAATGCAACTATTTATTTTATTAATAATGTATAAAATTATATAATGTTAATAAATTATATATTCATCTTTTATTCTCAAATGTGGCTGAAATACTTAAATATTGTGTTTCTCTCGACCCAAGCTTTGCGATTTTTACACATTTTTATTCATTTAAAGGCGATGAATTACGTTTTCACCACACACAACAAAGATAATTTATGCAATTTACCTTTTTTGATCTGATAGAAAAAATATTCCCATCGTCAACGGTTTATTCAAATAAAATTTCAGACGAGAATCTAAGAATATATTTTATTCTTGTTTCCTTCTATATATCGAAAGAATTTACTTCATAAAAAAAATTATATCTTATGGGATTCTAACTAATCCAATATTGATGAAAATTTAATTTTTTTTGATAAATTTCATAATTATTCAATCCAGTTTTCATAATTATTAATATTAATTTAATTAAAATTATAAAGATTAAAAGTATACATAGATTGAAAGGATATTAGAAATGTGATGGTACTTTAAAATTTAAAATTTTATATATTTTTCATCGATAATATATTTTCACGTCTTTAAAATTTTTGATATAATTTTTTAAAATCGTACTCCTCACTTAAATTTTTAATATGACCATATATTCAAAGGAATAATAATTGTATTCGATTAGGGGTGTTCAATCGGTCGGTTCGGTTAATCGACCGAATCGAACTTTCACTCATTAACCAAAAATTTTCCCCCTTTAACTGTTTACTAAACCAATTTTTTTCAAAAATAATTAATCAAGCTGAACAAAGTTCGACTAATCGGTCGGTTAACCGAAATATATAAATAACATATATTATATATATTTAATATTTTATTTTTTAAAAATTATTTAATATTTTCGGTTAATTTGGTTAAAACCAAATTTTAAACACACTAATATATAAATAATATATGAAAAAATTTAATAAATTCGATTAATTCAACTAATCAATTGATTTCGAAATTGAATAATATATATCTGAAATTAAAAAAAATAACCGTTAATTGACTAAACTTAAAACTAACTGACCGATTAATTAAAAAAATTTGATTCGATCGACTAAATAGATTTTAATCAAAGTTTAGACACCCCTATATTCGGTAACCAAAATGGTAAGATGAGAATAAGCATGGGATCGTTTTTACTTGAAAGTGAATGTTCAAAAACGTGAGGAAGACAAAAGAGTAAAAGACCAAGGAATCTAAGACACTCACTCACGTGGACTGGGGGGCCGGGGACTACCCACACTCCCACGTGGACTACCCACACTCCCACGTGGACTACCCATTTCACTACTAACTCACCCTTCCATACTATAGCATTGGCAGACCAATTTTTGAAGAAGAAAGCGTCTACTTCACGTGACCAACCTTATGCTTCACGTGCCCCTATGCTTTCTTGCCTTTGTACCTTTATTTTTGCTCAAAATTGTACTTCACTCCTATACTCAACTTTAAGATCAATCTTCATATCTTGTTGGCTTAAAGATTCCTAAAGCCCTCAAACTTTTAAAAAAATTAATTAATTTTTTTAACTAAAAATTGAATTGATTAAATATTTTGATCAATTTTGATTGTTAAATATTAATATTTTTTTGAGATATTATTATTACATAAAATATTATAGTTTTACCATAAACAAAATCTTTAAAGAGTTGAGAAAAATACTTTAGGGTGCAAAGTTAAAAACGAATATACTTCGAAGGAAATCATTAATTAAGTGTTTTTTTAATTGAGCTAAAGTAATTATAAAGTAGTATATGTTCTAAATACTCTCAACCATTTGACAAAAAACGTTCAATCACCATACTGCAGTTATTAGTGCTCGTTAATTAAGTGTTAAATTCAAGTATATAACTGAATTTAAACTTTATGCATAATAAAGGGACCAAAACATAAACTTCAGATATTCTTTTCTTTGGGTTGAGATATTCTTCTTCCAGGTGGCAATTAACAAGGTGGACGAAACAAAATCGAGGCCAATCATCTGGAGGAAAACCAGACAGACAGCGGCAGTGCTAAGGAGCGAGGGAGGCCACCACAACAATGGTGACTATAATGAAATCCCTAAACTCAACAAACATTAAATGTTTGTCAATTGGAGAACCTAATCCCATATTTAAATACGCTCCAAATTCCAAAGTCTTTCGTTTTCAACACTGGCTTGTCTGCCTGAGAAGCCCCAGAAATTTCCTCCCCTCCTCTCTTTTATTAGTGTTCAACCTATCCTTTTTTTGGTTTGCTTTTTTTTTTCCTTCTCTTTGGTCCCAATTCCCATGCTGATGAAAAAGACAACGATGGTAAACCAGTTTCGTTATATCACACCCAACAGCGGATAGTGGGGCATAGATAAAGGAGTGGTGGAATAAGGGGGGGGGGTGAAAGAGGAAAATTGAAGATATCTCTCGCCGTGATTGTGGTCCATAGAGTCTAGATAAACATGAAGAAACCAACTCCATCAGAGTCCCCTGGACATAAAGATGCTTAATAATTTAAATAATTGAAGACCATAAATACGTTGCCAAACGATAAGACTACTGGGATTATCGCTCCCAGCAAATGTCTGCAAATATACAGTGGAAAACAACAAAGAAAATTGTACCATCATTTTCCTTCGTTTACGAATAACATAGAAGATAGACCGACCAAATCTTGGTCAGAATATACGAGTGGAACATCTCAGGTATAAAAGCCAACAAAGTATTACCACACAGACATGACGTATCTTAATCAGAATCTCCAGAATGCTTTCTGCATCCAAAGATCATCTTAAAAAGTCTTATCATTGCGGGCCATAAATCTAGTTATCTGCAATCAAAGAGATTCTTTACATTTTGATATCTATAAGACTAAAATCTATAACACTACTCGAGAACCATGCACATGAAGACCGGAAAGTACAGGCCACTCAAACCAAAAGTTGATATTCACTATTACAGATAAGGTTCTATTGGACGAAAGTAAATAATCGAGAGCTAAGTAGAATAAGGTGTCACGAAGATATTTGGACATGCAAAATTTTCTAAGTCAAATCTTCTTAGCTCTTACTTCTTAGGAATGTCAAGTCCATCTTCAGGCCTCTATCAGTTCAGTATATACCAGTCAAGCACTCAGCAATTACATGTTTCAGCTGCAGCATCTTTTCCCTCGCCGACTGTATTAAATCAGGATTAAAAACGTGAAGGTTATACAGGATATAAAACAAAGATTTCTAGATTATAATGAAGAATTTGAGTGCTAAAATGAATGGTCTATGATGAATATCCAAGGATCCCAGCATAAACTTGTTAATCGTCATAGTCTTTTTCAAGAGTAGTCATGGGTGATAGAATTCCATAAAAGCACACTTTACACCCAATTGCATAGATTTCCATGCCCACACAGAACTTATGGTTTGGTGGCACCGAATTCATATATCTAAACCTACTCACCAAGGTTTGGTAACTGTATTGACATGTTTTCCAGACCCAAGCATTTGGATTGTAGGTGTCCTACATAATCTGTGGATGACACATGGTGCCTGAATTGTGGAAAAGCTACCACTAACATAAACAGAAACTTGGAACTTGCCTCATGGACAGCTGTGATTCTTCTTTCAGCATTATTAAGTTGGATTTTAGCTGTTTCTTCCACATGCATGAGAAGCTTCTGGTGCGACACTTCTGTAATACGAGACACAGCAGGCATTCAAAATACACAATATGTTTAATCATAATAGTAGATACAAACGTGAATAAAAGACTGCCAAAACATAATTCCATATCTATAATTCGAAGCCTAATTTCCAAAAGAATTCACTTTGCTGCTTCTGAATTTTAATTTAGTGGTTTAATTTCGTAATGTAACCGGTTTTAAAATTTTAAGCCTCTAATAAATAATTATAGAATATTCGAATATGGAAGTGAAAATCATAAATACTATATTCATGAACGCAACCACTAATGCCAGAATTTTCAAAGTGCGTCTGCTAAATGGGACGGACCTAGAACACCGCAGTATTTCTTAAGTCTAAATTTCCTTTAGTCCAATGTTCATAACAGGGAAGCATCACAATACCCTCCATGTTGTCATATCCAAGAAAATCTATGGAAAAAAAGTAATTTATGTGCCATGCATTGAAAATCAATCAATAACCTAATGAATCCCAGATGTCCCTAGAAATATCCCACATAAAACTACTCAATAACCACCAATGAAAACTTTCATGAAAATTCATTGACCACCAAGCAACAACGAAAGCATGTCTCTCCTTATGAAGCAAATGGAGTCACAATTCTTCCTAAGCTAAAAGAAAACATCTACGAAAACAAGATGCAAAAAATGCAGTCACAATTAAGGAATTTATTCAAAATAAATAGAAGTGGTCATACTTTGTTTCTTCATGATTCCCTTTAGTTCATTTTGGTGAGATTCCATCCCTTCAAGGATACTATTGCAATCCAAGAGATGATGATGGATGTCCTCCTTGAACTTTTCAAGTATCAGCTTCAATTGTTCTTGTTGCTCTGAGAGAAAATAAGGCAAATCAAAAAGAAAAATCATCAAGGCCTCTTTGACAGTTACTTTACTAATATAAAAATTTAAATGCAGAGAATCCCTAAGACTGATAGCACTTATGTCTCAAGTTTATTATAATAACACCTACACATGCCTTTTGGTAAAAACATTAGTAAGATGGCTAATATATCATAACTACATGTTAATAGCATGCCTCTAAGACAAAACCTTGCATGTGATGCTTAGACAATTCAAGAATATATGTGCTGCCAAAGTAGACATACAAGCACCAAGGCTAGTGTATCTCATTGTGCCAGATCAGTGAACTACAAGTAGAAAGGCAGTTGAGGCTCTTAATCTATAACGTCGAGATTGGTAAAAACTAATACATATAATCACTTTTATTATACAATTAGGAACCGATTGCATCTTATTGAAGTCTATCAAGCTAATCAGATGACAAAAAATTGTCACCTTGCAATCTTGTTTCCAGACGTTTCCTTTTTGTTTTACCGAGACTAGTCATCTTCCCCCTGAAAGAGTATGAAAACCGAAGCTTAAGTATCAATATGATGGGTCAGTAAAGCTTTCAGTTTTAAATACATACACATCAGATTCTATCTGAGACTCGGCCTTCAGCAATATTGACTTCATCTCCTCAGAAATGGACATCAAAATCTCAGAGGACTTCTTTCTAGTAGCTGAGTCCATTTTGCGTTTAAATGATTCTAAAGCCAAAGCAAGCAATGTAATAGCCCTGAAACATAACCAAGCAAAACTAAAATCAATGAAGATAGTCCACAGATAGCAACAGCAGGTATCTCCTTATCTTTGTTTAGATATTAATAAGGACCTTGTCAATTCATCTTCTTGGTTCTCTTCCAAGGATTCCTGGAACCAATAACTTTCTCCAGTGCCTGCCCCTTCTGAAGAAAAATAGAGAAGAAACTTCTTTAGAAAGAAACTGGTGGGAGGATAAGAAGAGCACTAGATGTTCAAATATTAAGAAGCTTTGCCTTTTTGGGAGGGTAATGTGGGAATGAATTCACTAAGTTTGACATCTTCCTTTCGTAACCGCTTGATTGGGCAATGTTCAAAATTTGGTTTCTCAGAAATAACAGTCTCTGGCGAGATCAGATTTTCTCTGTGACCTTGACGATATCATCAGATAAAGAACCAAAGGAGCATCCATTAAGAAGGAAAATTTAAAAATCAGAAAAGAAGATGAAATTAAGAATAATCTATGCTGATGCAAAACATTATTGGAATACACACTAAGTTGGCATGCAAATTGAGAAACACAGACAAGAAGAGTTAAAAAACTTGGAGCAACAACCTCGTGAGACAAATTACCGACAATTCTTCTCCAATGGATATGTTAACATGAATTTAATAGTTACATCATTCATGGTACGATATTAGAATAACTAACAGCAATCACAAGGGTTAAGTGGTTTTATATATATTTTTGCTCTGAACAGTTTCCCTAAATACAGACTGTCCAATCATAAAGAAGCTCAAGAGAGACAAAACTAAACTGCAACTTTCCAATCTTTCTACTTCTGGAAAAGACAACCATTGATAATTAATCAGCAGTAATAAATCAGGTACAATGCTACCATGTGCTGGAAAGGCAAATACGAACTCTTCTCATCCCATTAATTGATTATTTAGGAAAAATGGTTATTTAGAAGTAAGTAATAACTACTGGGAAATCATATCCTAATAAAAGTAAGGAGGAATGCATATTTTCTGTTTCCGAAGAGCATTTTATGTACTTACGATCATATCTATTAATAATGGGTGATCCATCTTTGAAGGTTTCAGAGAACTGCTCTTCTGATGCTGATGATGACGGTTCAGAATGCTCATTTACTGCATCAATTGTTTCCTTACCAGGCATTCGGTTCCTGAGTGAAGAAGCAGTATGCTTCTCTGTATCATCCTGGAACTCAATAAGGAAGGGCAAAGGCAGAAAATATAATGCTCAAGTTTAGACATTATTCAACTCCTATATTAGAATTCTGAAGAATAGTTAAGGATACAGATGACTGAGCTTCTGCACTGGATTTAGTACTAGCAGGTCCTGAAGTTTGGAAACTCCTGAAGCTCCCAATATTTCTTATGGAAAATCCTCTCTCAAAGGGTACAGGACTACAAGTACCTCGCTCTATCTCTACCGTTTTTGGTGTTGGGCTTGAAGAAGTATTTAAAATAGGAGTATTGAACCTGAAAGTTGGGCTTTGGAAATCATCTTGTGCATGCGCAAAATTCCTCAAGGATATATTACCATCATCTTCTTGTTTATCCCATTTTCCTGGTGATGTTGGATTGTCAAAATTCACCCGCTCATTTGTCTCGTTTGGCATTGGAGAATGAAAAGACTCCTTTTCTTGAACCTTCTCTAAGTTTTCTCCTCCTTTCTCACTAGAAGAGTCAGGAAGGCTTTCAATCTCATCTGCAGTCTCCTCCTCAGGGGAACTGATCTGATGTGGATCTATTTTAGAACTTTTCTTCTCATTTTTCTTTTGCCTGGGCAATAATGAGCCATTATTGACAGCACCATCTAGCTTTGCAGATCTTCCTTCTCCAAAAGAGAAGATGTTATCTCCGTGTTTCTGCTTGGAGGATAAGTTGATTTTAGAGTTAGCAAGCTGCACTTTTGCTGGAGCTCGCTTTTGGATCAAGGAATGGGTTGCGGGCCTCTTAACAGTTTTATCAGGATTGTCTGAAACAATTTCTACATCAACTGAATTTTGTCTGTGCTTTACAGCTGTGTCTCCCCCATGATCAGCACTTCTCTTTTGTTTTGAATTATTGGAACCGACCTTATGAGACTGTAAACTAGATTGCTGACTTTTTGGTGAAGAAACAGTCGCGAACAACTCATGCAACTTCTTTTTTAAAGTTTCAGTTTGTATGTTTTCAGTTTTATCTGCCTTGTGCTCTAACTCCACTTTATCTTTCCATTTATTTGCACAATTGAACTCCTCCACCCTCTGTGAGTTGTCATCCTTCCTGCCTTTCCTTTTGTAGGCTTGGCCACTAATGATGCCATCAAACTTTTTCTGCTCGCTACCAACATTATGTGCATTAATGTTTTGGTTTTGGGAAAACGAAAATGAACTTATTTCTGGAACATCCTTCACTGTATTCAGTTTCTTCTCTCTGGGGTTGGAAGCTTCTTTTTGTAAAGAGGCAGTCTCTGGAGAAAGAGTTTCTCTATGCAAGGATCTAAAAGTAATCCATGGAGATTTAACCTGCTCATTATCTTCAGTTTGATTCCCCTTGGAAGTTCTGACAGCATCCCCTTTGTCTTTTCCCCCTGTGGAAACTCCAAAGCTAGGTTTGATTCTTTCTGCATTTGCCTGTTTATCCTGATCTTCCTTGTTCCCTCCAGGTTTTCTCTTAGCTAAAGAGTCTACCAAAACTCCAATTGAAATCTTTCTAGATTGACTGGATGGACGAAAATTGCTGCCAAAACTTCGACAGTCACTCATTCGATCCTGAAAAATAAATTTTCTGGGATCAAACACTAAATTTCCCAGAGCAGCTATTTGAGCTGCAATAAGTTACCGGAATAGTAATGCAATAACAACAATATCAGTTCGCTGCTATTAATTTTGCTCTATATAAGTATAAACAGATCACTGCTATTAATTTTGCTCTATATAAGAATAAACCTATTCAAAGGTGTCAAAATTAAATAACTAAGACATTCCGATAAAACACCAACAAATAATTGCAATAACTTGAAAATAATCTACTCGTGACAAACAATGCACATAATTGAATAGAATTGCAAAACTAATCAAGTACTATTAAGTACCAACTCATACTACTTTAATAAAATGCCATAGGTTGAAAAACTAATATGTTATCCAGCAAAATTTATGCTAAGCAGGCCATGCTAGCAACAAAAATTGCAAATAACAAGTTATTGAGTACAAACTCTTGGAGCAAGAAAGAGGCAAGATGATTCAATAAAAGGAAAATGAAGCTTAAGAAACTGATATTGTCTCCTACTTACTTCTCGTAAGCTTTGCCTCGCGTCAACTTCCCTTCTCACAATTTTATCTTGAAATGAACAATTCAGACACTGCTACTAGAAGCAACCTGTAGAGAGAACCGTTTAAGTTTAAAAGAAGAAACAAATAGAGAAATGTACACGTCTAAAACTCTGGTTGGTTATTGGGGAAATGCAAAACGCAAATTCGTAGTTCAAGTCAGTCCGAGATATAATCTTAGGAGATCTCTAATTTCTCATGAGATGCCAAGTTTTTAACCGTTTTGTTTTTCTCTCCGATTTTGTTGTTTCCCACCAACCAACCAAATCCTTTAGCAAAGGAAGAAGCACCAAATCATCAGATCTCAAAGGAAATCATAAAAAATAATAATAGATATTTAGCACAAAATCTATGATCCCATGCCACAACAGAAAAAAATATGAAACGAAAATCACTCAACCCTGAATTTCCAATCACAAGAAAAACCGTCAACATTATATTTTTTAAAAAAAAGCATTAATTTGAATCCACACAGCTAAAGAGAGGTAAAAAAAATATGAAGTCTACGAGAAACTTGAAATTCAAAAACACGAACAATGAGAAAGCGGCGCCATAATTTCGCATTATATTTATATTTAGATCTAAAAGAAAACGTGAAATAACATTTTAGAAAGACATCCGATTCGAGATTAAATTGAAAATGAGAGAAACGTCATTTCTAGCGAGTGACCTTTCACCTGATAATTAAAGAGCGCTGGATTTTCATATTTGCTCGGCGATTTTGAACGAGAAAATTGTAAAAACTGAAGAGAAATGGTAGACTAGCAGAGTAACACTCGTATTGGGAGGAGAAAAAAGAAGCGGGAAAAGAGAAACCTGTCGTGAGCAGCTTGAGACTGGGAACGCCTAAATTGAAACGTACTCAAAAGTGTTATCTTACGCGGTGTGCGTAATGCGCATGTTTCTCAGGTCAATTAATTGTCTATAATGTCCCTAAATCCTTCTATTATTTACAATCAAGGTTTAGACGCCCAAAGGATGAGGTGGCGGCCCACCTAACCGATTTGAGATTTCCCGCCCCCGTGAAAATCTCTCTTATCCTAATAAAATTCTAATTTTCCCATTTTCTTTCTTTCTTTTTTTTTTAATTTTTTATGAGAAAAATACAATTTCAATGCTTGTATTGTATTCACAATTATATCAAAATTTTCAATGAATTAGTATTATATTTCGATCTATTATAAACTATTATTATGATTATAAAATTTATGTGAATCAAATTCATTGATCGACAATTATGTTTACACACTATATTATTTTTTAATAATAATAATAGATTTAAATTTTACATAAATATGCATAAGAGGTTAATATATAGATCCCAATAAATAGAGGGTCTTCAACAACTTCTTCTAATTCTATTCAAGTTCACGACAAACTCTTACGTTTTAAATATCAACATTATGGATCAATCTTCCTATTATCATTAAAAGTGACTCTTCATTCAAATTAAAAAGTTAAACCATTCGCAACTAAAAATATAATCTTATTTCCATCAATATACATAAGAGAACAATATATAAACACTAGTGATAGATAAGGAAAATAGTCTTTGACTACTTCTAAATGTATTCCACTTCACATCTCTCCCTTACATCTTGAATATCAAACATCACTGATCAATTGTTACTTTGTTATTAACCACAACTTTCTGTTTAAATAGAAATGCATTTACCACCAACGATTGATATAATTATTTTAAAATCATTAACCGTGTTACAAAATATTAAGAATATAATTTTAATAATACTAATAAAAAATAATTTCGGTCGTAGTTAATATTTAATTTCTTTTGCATTATCAAAAATGAAAGTTTCTTAATGTATATATCCTTGCATAATTAGACATTCAAGGTTTATTGTACTAATCGCGAGGCTAATTAAGTGACACTCTTGCACATTAAACCTTATCGAGGACAATCCTTATTTTTTTATATTTCAAAATTTATTAAAAATGATGTACTAATATATGATGCTATTGTCATTTGAATTAAATTCTCCTTTAAAAAGTGTCATAACAGTTTTTTAAGGTGAAACAATTATTTTATTGTTTTAAAAAAAGTTATGATTTTAATTTTGGAAAATTGTGATTTTGAATTAAATTGGATAAAATTGAAAAGAGTCGTCATCGACCTTTGGGTTAGGTAGGTCGAATACCTAAAAATATCTTTTAAAAATAATTTTAAGAAAAATCAATTTTTTAAGACAAAAACTGGTATGCGTTTACCAAAGATTCGATTAAACGGGTTTGGGAGTCGGTTACGCGTGGGGAATGATTAGCACCCCACAACGCCCAAAATTGGTACTGTGTCGCTTACGCATTGTCGTAATGGTGGAAATTCTGAATCAAATATCAAGTTAAAATATGATCCATTTATTGAACATTGATTAATTTGCTTCGAATTAATTAATTAGTGAAAATCCTTTAACACAATAAATCTTAAAAACATGAACTTAAAAGATTAAAATAGCAAAAACATAAATTTAAATGAGTTTGAAAGATTAAAATAACAAAACAATCCTTTAAAGGACTCAAACAATAAAAATGTGAACTTAAGAGACTAAAATAATATTAATAAAAACTAAAAGGGCTAAACATTAATTATAAAATAAACCATAATTATATGTTTTCAAAATTATTTTAAAAACTATATATTATATATTTTCAAAAGCTATATTAAAAATTATGCTACATAAAAAAACACCGGACGAAAATAAATGTCTACACATATATACATAAAATGCATAACGTGGGAAAAATGATCATACTAAGCATATAATATTACACATAAAATAATATATATATATATATATAGTATACTGCACATAACATTAATACATACAAGTAGCACCCATAATTTTGTGATATAAGACATTATATCTATTCATACGAAATGAATATATAAAAGATATACTAATGGATCGTAATGCAAACATTATAAAAAGCCAGGTCAAAACGTAAATTATAATGACTAAAAATGAAAATATTTAAAATAATCATCTCAAAAGTAAATAAATAAAAATAAGGCAAAACTAATAATTAGTGACTAAAATGAAATACAAGAAAAATTTGAGGATCGAATCAAGAGAAAATAATTTCATTATATGCATGGTGTACACACGGTGATATTATGAGGGCAGGGACCAAACTATGATTTACCCCAAACATTGAAGAACATGCATGTGAGATTACAGAGCTATGAGGACCAAAGCTGCTATTAGCCCTTAAACCCAACGATATGTCTCCCAATTTATTTTTTCTTCCTCCCCTCAACGAATGGTTGCATCCTCCTATTTATAATTTTTCAAATTGCCTCATGGTGGTGGTAAAGGGTAGTGGTAGAGTTAGGTTTGATTTTTATATTGTTTTAATGGTCTAAGTGGGATTTGGGTGGGTATTTGGTTTGATTTGGTGCTAATTTGGTGGTTTAGGTATAATTTAGTTGCCTTAGGTTAAGTAATAATAATTATTATATACTATTTTTTGACCCGGACAAAAACGGGTGTCTACAGCTGCCCCTATTTGCACATCCTTGTGTTAACAAGAATAAGGCAAAGACGAAAAAGACAACCAGTTTTTGTCCGATTTTCTTTTTTTGTTTTGGAGAATTGATATGTTTTTGTTGTGCGGACGACATGACTCATACGCGATGAAGAGTTCTGGTCTTCTACGAGTTGGCATGGCTCCTACGTGATGAGGAGATCTGGTCAGGGGATGGCACTACTCATACGTGATGAAGAGTTCTTGGCCATCTTTAGGAAGTGTGATAACTCGGTTCCTACGCGATGAGGACGACTGGCTATCAAAGGGGTGACACGACTCCTACGCGATGAGGATATCTAGTTGGGTGATGACACGGTTCCTACGCAATAAGGACGACATGCCATCTATAGGTGATAACACAGTTCTTACGTGATGAGGACGGCTGGTTATCTGGGTTGACACAGCTCCTACGTGATGAGGACGGCTGGTTATCTGGGTTGACACAGCTCCTACGTGATGAGGAGATCAGGTCAGGTGATGACACGGTTCCTACGCGATGAGGACGACAGGCCATCTAAGGGTGATAACACGGTTCCTACGTGATGAGGACATCTGGTTATATGAGGTGACACAGCTCCTACGTGATGAGGAGATCAGGTCGGGTGATGACATGGTTCCTACGCGATGAGGACGACAATCCATCTAAGGGTAATAAAACAGTTCCTACGTGATGGGGACGACTGGTTATCTGAGGTGACACGACTCCTACGCGATCAGGACGGCTGGTCGATGGATGACAAATTGTTGTGACACTAAGTCGATCCATTGGGCACAATATTCTTCTTCGTGAAGTTGAAATCGTGTGTGGCTCATTCGCCGTGAAGTTGAGCTTTGAGTTGGATATCCTTCGTTGTGAAGTTGAAATCCAATCTTGTGTTGTATTGTTTCATCAAATTGGCTTTAAGTTGGATATATTTCATTGTGAAGTTTAAATCCAATCTTGTGTTGTATCGAGCATGATATCCTTTGCTGTGAAGTTGAAATCTAGTTTGACATAGTCAACCTTGGTCTTCTTCTTGGCTTAAAGACCATGGTTTAAAGTTCAACTGAAAAACAGTTCCTCGTTGCCATATGTAGTTGATATGTCATCGAACTGAATGTAATCGAACTCGAAAGTTTTCATTAACAGATAACTCTCCTCGACTTGAGTTATGTTGTACTACGCTGAGAGATTGCCCCAGATCTTCTTCTTGATTTAAAGACCTCAATTTAAACTTCAACCAAAAAGTAGTTATTTGATGCTGCCATGCAGTTGATATGTTATCAAGCTGAATGGAATTGAACTCGAAAGTGTTCATTGACAGATAATCCTTCTCGCCTTGAGTTATGCTGTAAAATTTGATATGCCCTTGAGCTGAATGAAATCAAACTTGAAGGTTTGACAGATAGCCCTTCTCGCCTTAAGCTATGCTGTAAATTTTACTACGATATAGTTTCTTGTTGCTAAATCATAACCAACCCAGATCTTCTTCTTGACTTAAAGACCTCAGTTTAAACTTCAACAGGAAAGTAGTCTCTCGTTGCTACTATGCGATTGATATGGCATCGAGCTGAATGAAATCAAACTAAAAAGTTTTCATTGACAGATAACCCTTCTCGTTTTGACCTATGTTGCGAAAAGTTCTTTTAAGTGAATGACGACTCCCCTTCGCGGGTCTCAGCTAAATGAGATGATCTTTGGATGACTCCCCTTCACAGGAAAGTCATGTGATATGTTATTCAACTGACATTGAAATCTGGCTTGGAAATTTTAACTGAAAATTAGACACTCGTCGTTGAGTTAAGCTGAACTGGATCCATTCTGAATTGGCTCTCGAACCCATCTGAAGTTGATTCTAAGATCTTTCAAATGGTCAAATTGGTTGAGGTATAACTCCTCGCTGTTGAATTAAGAAACCACCATCAATCTTTTTTGAAGGTGTTTTTGAATCAAGTATCTTTTATCTTGAAGTTGAAACTTGACTATTAGCATGAATCTGCAAAATTATACAGATATGCGATGTTATGGATACAATGCTCTTATTTGTGCCTAAAATGTATATGCGAGATATGTTATTTTAGGACTTAGAGAGAAATCTCAATCTCTGGTTATCAGTCTTGATGACTCTTGATTCTGAAATCTTCAATTTATGATTCTTGATCTTGGATTCTTCAACCTCCTTAAATATAATGATGCTTTTTGAAGAGAATGGTTGTGTGAGCAGTCTTCATTCTATCCCTGACTCAGTTTGTCTTTATTTCCACTAGGGTGTACTCTTGCAAACCTCAAACTGAGACAATTTATTTTCTTTCTCCATCAAATTTTGCCCTAAAAATTTAGCCCTAAAAATTTAGCTTCTCTTACCCCAGCTTCAATCTTGAGCTTCGGAGAGATATTCGTTGATTTTCATGATATGCTTCCGGAGAACTTATCTTGTTTGAAAATGTTTTCCATATTCTTTTCAAAATTTTGAAAATTATCAAAAGGAATTTTTAAAATGTTGCATCTTTTCAGGTTTCACAATTAAAACAAATCATAAAACAGAAGTTCATTGGATATCAAAAGAATCAAATGCTCTTTTAATCTTTGATAGTTGTAAATCTTTGACAAATATCAAGATCGAAAAGTTAGTTTAGAGGCGGGCTACCTAAATCTTAAGGTTTGTTTCCTCAATTCGGTCATGGCTTTCCCCTCTTTCTTGGTTTGTCATTTTAATCGGAGACAAACAAAATGACATAACTAGCATAATCAATAGCTAGACTTTTCAGAACACTTCTGTTTAAGTTCTCTAAAATATTTTATTTGTTCAAGCTTCGTAGACTCACCTAGTCAAGGTAGTACAGAAATATCGGTCTAAAAATGAAATTTCTAAGTGCTCGTGTGAAGTTGGCTATAATAAGTGTTCCTCAACTCCCTTTGTCCATCTTTACTGAAACTCCTTATTTAATAAATTTGATTTAATTTGCTATTATCTGGCTAGCTGAATTTTATCCATAAAGTCAGGGCGTTTAACAAATTGCTTTAGATGGATATATCAAGCTTTATTGTATATATATTATAATCACCTTTATCAGGCTAGCTGAAGGATTCATGTCACCACAAAGTATTCGACTTGACAATCACAGTGGAGCATACACTGAATTGTCAGGTACCCAATCAATGTCATGATTTGAATGTAGTCTATTCATAAAGCCAGGGTTTTCGAGTTTCCTCTATTACCAATTGATTTAGTGGAATAGCTCAGCTTTATTGCATATATTATATATATATATATATTTGTTGTGTAAGAGGAGAACCTATTATAGTCTAGGTATTTGTTGATGGTAAAAAAATCTCATCGTTAGAGTTCAATTCCCAAGCAATTGACCTAAACTAAAATCACTTAATTTTATGTGCTAGTTGCCCCATTTTGTTCGCTCCTAACACATACATGAATGTCAAATCCTTGATGGACTCTTCATGTGAAGAGAAAACTAATTTAGTCCTTACAAAATAAGGGTACATATTTTGGTGTATCTCTGGAGTAGGATCAATGGGTCCTTGTTTTACAGGGGAATCTTGTCATTTGCCAAAGATTTATAACCTCAATTATTAAAAAGCTTTTAATTAAAGTGATATTCAAAATAATTTCAAGATTTAAATTTGCTCATTGTTCATTTCCTAATAATGAAGCATTTTATTTAAAATGTTTGAACGTCAAATGACTTACAAACATTCACACATAAAAAATACAAAAGAAAAACAAGTTTAAACAAGATGACATGCATAAGAATGCAACCAGAACTCCCGATGGATGCCCCAACCGACTCCTGATCAGAATACCCCCATTACACATTGAATGTTGGGTTTCCAATTGGATTAAGGTCTTTAACCCCTATTTGATCCCCATTTTTCAATCATTTCTCGTGTTAGGACTCCCTTGTCAATGAACTTTTCTATCTCCTCCATTAATGGTATGTACTTGTCAGTAGGATGACCCAATGCCCCCAGATAAAAATCGTAAGCACTATTCAGGTTATAGCCATAAGCAGAAGGGCTAGTCTTCATTCTCAAAGACCTTGGGGTGCGATATCGATTCTTGATTAAAGGGGATAACAGGTCAGAAATGGGCACCAGAAAAACCTTGAGGGCCGTGTTTTTCAAGACATCTTTTGAGGCCAGTCTCAAATTACTTCTTTTTTAATTCCTTTCTCATCATTCCCTATTTTATTCTCCTTTTTCAGCATCGAAGAAGTCTCGAAAGTTTAATCCTTTAAATTTACCCCACATATCTTACTCTCATGAATTTTGATCTTTACTTTCTTCAGGTATTCTTCTATATGCACTTCATTTATTTTGACCTTATCAATTTCATTCTGGGGTCCAACTCTCAATTGTTTGAATAAAATTAATTGATTGTTGATGTCCACCTCTATAACTCCATGAGCCAAAAAAATCTTCGACTTATCATTTGAATTGACCACAATTCTTGATGGAATATCCTCGAGCTCTAGCATGATATTCACAAGAAACTTTCTCATTATACTAACTCAGATAAGGTGGTAACAACAGCTTAGCCAAACGTGGAGTAATCAATTAGGCCTCGAGCAACTTGGAATATATTTTGTTGCATGAAGATGAAGGAAAACTGAGTGGAGACTTCATTTTTTTCTTTGCCACTATTATGACCACTCTGAAAACTTAGTGAATGATCATTGAGATATTTATTTTGAAGGTTCAACTTTGGATAAACGTCTTGTAGGAAACATTGGTTTACAAATTTCCCCTCATTGATAAGTTTTCAGTCTCTGGGAAGTTTAGGTTTTCCATATTTAAAGCATAATAATCCTTCTGCGATGAGGTTTTGAACCTTTAATCTCATAGCCACACAACTTTCTGTAGAGTGACTAAAATCTCCAAGATGATAACTGCATGAATTTTTAACACCTTTCCAATCTGGACGCCAGTAAGTATTAGACTTTGGAGGAATATGTGTTAGAAGGCCACTTTCAAAGAGAAATGGTAACAATTCTGAATATGACATTGGAATCTGAATGAGAGGTATCTTCTTTTTCTTCTTGTTCTTTTTAGCCTTCTTGACTAGCATTTGAACTTCTTTTATGCCTCTCTTCTTTGAATCAGACTCAACTTTCATGTTAAAAGTTTCACCCTCAATCGTAGCTTTTCCTAGCTTGATCTCTGTCACACTTTTTAGAATTACACCCAATTGTTGAAATTGACTTGGATTACCATATTCCTCATCATGTTCTAGATTATCTAATGTCACCATATTGGTTGCACAAGCAACATTCAAAGTCTCATTGAAAGCCTCTATAGTAGGATCCTCTAGTGGCTTCTCTCCATGAATCATGTGCATTAATTTAGACATCTACTCCCTTGACTCATCCTGAAATTTCTTTGCTTGATCATTCATTTCTTGTTGAATCTTGACAAGTTGCTCTTGGAGTTTTTCGATTCCATTAACACATGCTGAAATCTTCTTCATAGATCTTTTCATCTCATCAGGAGCGGATATGTTATGATCAGTAGAATTATCCCGAGGATTTAACACAGTGTCTTGAGTTTTACTAGTAGAGAAGTCTACTTGGTGACTTGGAAGTTTTTCGGGCGAAACAAATCTTCGTGGATTAGCATCATGTGCCATTACACATTCAGAGGCTTCTAGGATCAAGTAAATTTTCTCTTTGCATCTTTCTTCGTTATGTCTATTAAGCTTTGTTACAATTTGATTAATCAGGTCATCTTGGTTTTGCAAGATACGATCCATGGTGGTCTTTTGAACCTGCTCTATTTTGGATTCCCACTCTGTTTGCATCTTTCATAAATTATCTTCCAGTTCTTTCTTCAGTTGCTCAAATTTTGCTACCATCTTTAGTAATATGTGAATGCAGTTACCATTAAAAACACTTCCTCAAAGTCCCCACAAAGTACGATTAATGCATATAAAAATGTTTAAATGAATATTATGCAAAATGCAATGATGCAAATACAAATGCAAATACAGATGCAAAAATGTTAATCCCAACGATGAATATCTTAGAATAATTTTCACCAGAAATAAAAGCTTTCACATTATAACACAGTGCACTTTACAGACATGCTTTCGCTTAGATGTTGAGTTTGAAGTAGGTCACCACTTCATCTTGGATCTTCGTCCTTGAAAATGATGTCCCTCAAGCGCTTTGTAACCTAACTCTATTAATGCCCCGGCAGTACTGAAGTGCATTACTCATTGATAGTTAACGATGAAATGATCATAGATAATAATCTATTGTTGGATTACTCATTGGATCAGTGGATCGTCATTTCAGTCTCGAATATTGCACAATCTTTAAGCTCACTATTTTTTCTTGGATCTTCATATTTGGAACTGATGCCCCTCAATGCTCTGTAAACTAACTCCATTAATGCTTCGGTGATGTTGAAGTTAATGCGTCACTTCATGACTAGTTATGAGATAATCGTAGATAAGAATCTACTGTTGGATTACTTCTTAGATCAAATGATAAACTTTTCAATCTCAAATGTTTCATGATCTTCGAACAAGTCTCATTCTGGTACTCTGGACTTCTCTTAGCCCTCAGCGCATGTCTGTGTAAGCGACTGTTTTATTGAAATTTTTTTATCTCTTCTTGTGCAAAATTTCCACTTGAATATCCCCTTGCGAATCAACACTTTTGCATTATGTTATGTTGATGCAATGCAAATAAAGATGAAAAATGACACAAACAAAATAAAAGAAATAAGTTAGTGTACACAAACAAAAGAAAAGAAATTAGTTTGTACAGGTAAGATAATCGATACAGATAAAAATGTTATTCAAAGATGAATAAAACACCTACCCAATCATGATATCTACCCGAACATGCTTTAATTAAATAACATTCCTACCCGGACATGATTTCTACCCAAAATGATTTTTCAAGAAATTAATCTTAACCGCATGATATCTAGTTCGCATGCTATTGAATAACAAAATTTAAAGCAAAATGAAAGGTTCAAAAACACTTTTCCTTTGTGTACACTTAATTTGGGTACCTACTGAAAAACAGAGGTTTGGTATGTCTATACCTAGGGTGATCGTTCTACGGTTAATATGCATGGTTATGGCTCTATGAGGAAAAAGGTACTTGAATTGTCCTTGATGTCGGTGCCTCCTTGGGCTGCCAAACCCTCAATCCTCACCCATTACAGGTTTCGAACAGAACGATTTCAATTCGAGGGGATTCACTACCTTATACCCATGAGTTAATTGCTAAAACTCATACGAAGAATAAATTCTTACGAGAGTAAAGCATTCACCTCGACTAATTTGGATCAAAGTTCGGGTCTAGAGCTCATGTTATGCAAATGCACATGACGTGTGTAAAGATGAACATTCAAACCTTTGACTCAAGAGGAAAACAAAACAACTCAACAAAAACTTGAACTGAGCTGAAAACAAAGATAAAAATGTTAGTAAGACAATAATAAAATGAAGCAATTAAAAACTTCAATAAAAGGATCATAAGTTAACTAAAGACTCGAACTCATAATTTCCACCAAACGACAATGTGTAAGCGAGTTACAACCTAACTCTAAAAAAAATCCCCAGTGGAGTTGCCAAGTTGTCATAACCGTTTTTTAAGGTGGAACAATTATTTTATTGTTTTAAAAAGAATTATGATTTTAATTTTGGAAAATGGTGATTTTGAATTAAATTGGATAAAATTGAAAAGAGTCGCCATCGACCTTTGGGTTAGGTAGGTCGAATACCTAAAAATGCCTTTTAAAAAACAATTTTAATAAAAATCATTTTTTTAAGACAAAAGTTAGTATGCGTTTACCAAAGATTCGATTAAAACGGGTTCGGGAGTCGGTTACGCGTGGGGAATGATTAGCACCCCACAACGCCCAAAATTGGTACTCTGTCGCTTACTCATTGTCGTAATAGTGGAAATCCTGAATCAAATATCAAGTTAAAATATGATCCATTTATTGAACATTGATTAATTTGCTTCGAATTAATTAATTAGAGAAAATCCTTTAACACAAGAAATCTTAAAAACATGAACTTAAAAGATTAAAATAGCAAAATCATAAATTTAAAGTACCAAACAACAAAAACAAGGGTTTGAAATATTAAAATAACAAAACAATCCTTTAAAGAACTCAAACAAAAAAAATGTGAACTTAAGAGACTAAAATAATATTAATAAAAACTAAAAGGGCTAAACATTAATTATAAAATAAACCATAATTATATGTTTTCAAAATTATTTTAAAAACTATATACTATATATTTTCAAAAGCTATATTAAAAATTATGCTACATAAAAAAACACCGAACGAAAATAAATGTCTACACATATATACATAAAATGCGCAACAATGATTATACTAAGCACATATAATATTACACATAAAATAATATATATCTATATAAAGTATACTGCACATAACATTAATACATACAAGTAGCACCCATATTTGTGTGATATAAGACATTATATATATATTCATACGAAAGTAATATATAAAAGAAATACTAATGGATCGTAATGCAAACATTATAAAAAGCCAGGTCAAAACGTAAATTATAATGACTAAAAATGAAAATATTTCAAATACTCATCTCAAAAGTAAATAAATAAAAATAAGGCAAAACTAATAATTAGTGACTAAAATGAAATACAAGAAAAAATCGAGGATCGAATCAAGAGAAAATAATTTCATTATATGCATGGTGTACACACGGTGATATTATGAGGGCATGGACCAAACTGTGATTTACCCCAAACATTGAAGAACATGCATGTGAGATTACAGAGCTATGAGGACCAAAGTTGCTATTAGCCCTTAAACCCAGATCTGTCTCCCAATTTATTTTTTCATCCTCCCCTCAACGAATGGCTGCACCCTCCTATTTATAATTTTTCCAATTGCCTCATGGTGGTGGTAAAGGGTAGTGGTAGAGTTGGGCTTGATTTTTATATTGTTTTAGTGATCTAAGTGAGATTTGAGTGAGTATTTGGTTTGATTTGGTGCTAATTTAGTGGTTTAGGTATAGTTTAGTTGTCTTAGGTTAAGTAATAATAATAATAATAGTAAAGTATTGTAATGGTCACTTAACTTTTCTAAATCTTTCATTTAGGCCCCTCAACTTTTAAAACTTACAATATAATCCCCCCAACATTTAGTCCGTTTTCAATATGGTCCCTCAACATTTAGTTCGTTTGTAATATGGTCCTCGATGTAACTGTTAGGGGACCATATTGCAAATGGACTAAATATTGGGGGATTGTACTGCAAGTTTTAAAAGTTGGGGGACCTAAATGAAAGGTTTAGAAAAGTTCAGTGACCATTACTATACTTTACCCTTTAATTATTTTAAAGTAATAAAAAAATAAATTAATACATTAATAAAAGGGTAAAATTTACTGATGGTCCCTATAAAAAATAAATTAATACATTAATAAAAGGGTAAAATTTACTGATGGTCCCTATATTTTTTTTATCTGTCTGATTTTTGTCACCAGTTAAAAAAAGAATGATTTTAATCTTTTAAGTTATTGATTCATTCAGTTATGGTACATTCGTCGTTAACCCATTAACAAAAAAACGGAATCATCAGCGATCACACAGCTGCATGTTGTGTGTTATTTCTATGAACTTTATGGCACACTTTAAGGTGAAGTGTCTCAGTGCTACTAAACATTCAACCAGGAACGTATAATTGTTTTCTCCGAACCACGATTTCTCCTGTGAACCGAAAAACCTCCCTGGAAGGAAGAACAAAATAAAATAATAACACCAAAAATACATATTGATGAATATGTTATAAAATGCTGCAAGGCATCATGATATGGCAACTGGTTCTGTCTATTTCCACACTTGAAAAACAGTTCCATCGCCGGTGAAAAACAGACCGCTAGGACCAAAAGCTCTATCCAAATCCACTATATCCGCCCAAAAGCTCTGCCCTGTAAGGTAACTTCAACATTGCAAAAACAAAGGTAAATAGCATTTTGTCCCATCAACTATCATCTTCACTTTCATTAACAACCCATCACAGCCTTAGTTTCCATTCTTAAGTCGCACTCACCTCTACCAACTAACATAAACTACAAGAAAAATATCATTAATGATCTCCTCAGTCCTCTCCTCTACATTGAGTTTTCCATTCTCCCATTATTTCCTCAAACCCATTCTAGCTCTCATTCTGCTATCAAGCAAATCAAGAAAGCAATTCAATGAGAGATTTGTTTATCTCTTTGTCATGTTCATTCTCTTGTTTGGCAGTAGATTTGGAGATTATGGTGGTTACAGTGGAGGTGGCTATGGGGGGTTTGGTGGCGGTTATGGTTTTTATGGATTTTATGCATATCCATCATTTGGTTATTCTAGTCGCTTTGGTTTGTATGGTGGTGGTCTTAGTGAGAGTAGTTTAGGTGGATATGGATGTGGAGGTGATGATTACATTTATGATGGAGGAGGAGTAGGAAGAAGAAGAAAACACGCGACTATGGAAGTTGCATTTATGGCGAAGAAGAAGATATAAAAAAAATACGTGTATTTATAGTGTAAAGGACAAATATCATTTTTTTCGCTAATAGTTAAAATTAGGGTAAAGTATAGTAATGGTCACTAAACTTTTCTAAATATTTCATTTAGGTTCCCTAACTTTTAAAACTTTTATCACAACCATGATCCCAATATGATCCCAACATAGTCCCTCAACATTTAGTCCGTTTGCAATATGATCCCAAAGTAACTGTTGGAGGACCATATTGCAAACAGACTAAATATTGAGGGATTGTATTGTAAGTTTTAAAAGTTTAGGGACCTAAATGAAAGCTTTAGAAAAATTTAATAACCATTACTATACTTTACCCTAATAATAATTATATATTATTTTTTGACCTGGATAAAAATGATAAAAATACTTGCATAATTTGAGAGGTTACCAAAACAAAGAAATAGAGTAAAAATTGAACCAACTCAGACGTGTGAGTATCATACTAGATTTTCCCTCTTGAAGATAGCATAATCTCGCCGCAGTCGTACTTTCAACTTCCAATCGCTCGTTGCTTTAATTACGGCCATTTCTGTTCCTTCCCGCTCCAACCACGACAGCTCTGATGGGCCTTTCTCTTCTCCGGTCGTCGACCTTCGTTTCCCCTTTCTCCAAACCCAACCACCAACTTCCGCCGCGCTCTCATAAACCTTTCAAGCTCCGATGCTCCGTCGCCGAGGGCCCCACAATTTCCGCTTCAAAAATCGATGGCGGAGAATCATCCATCGCGGATTGCGTGATCGTAGGAGGTGGCTTCAGTGGACTATGCATTGCTCAAGCTCTCGCCAAAGACAGAATCGGTGGCAACATCAGTACCGTTGTGAGAGATGGGTATCTGTGGGAAGAAGGACCCAACAGTTTCCAGCCATCCGATCCTATTCTGACCATGGCGGTAGGTTTCTCTTAATCAGCATTTTGCTGAATTACATTTCCTGTAATTAATTATGCGAATGATTTTATTTTTTGCTGCTCAATTGTACTTCATTGCACCAGGAATTTCAGGTTTACTAATTATGTTAGTATCCATATAAACGTGTTCTTATTGTTATAGGTGGATAGTGGATTGAAGGACGATTTAGTTTTAGGTGACCCTGATGCGCCGCGATTTGTACTATGGGATGGGATACTAAGGCCTGTACCCGCCAAGCCAATCGACTTACCGTTTTTTGATCTGATGAGCATTGGTGGAAAACTTAGGGCTGGATTTGGTGCTATCGGCATTCGTCCTCCTCCTCCAGTTTGTTCTCTTCACTTTCTTATAATCTTTTTCATTTGTTTGGTTATACATCAGAAGTGTGTGGCATTCTTGTATTTGCAAACTGTTTTTATATGTTGAAGTTTCTCATATGGTAAGACTTTTGGCAAAGGTGACAGGGTCATGAAGAATCAGTGGAGGAGTTTGTGCGTCATAATCTTGGTGCCGAGGTTTTTGAACGCTTGATTGAACCCTTTTGTTCAGGTTCTGATAATCAGTGTCTTTTATTCTTGGTTTATTTGTCTCATTTTGCAATGAACCACTTCCTTTAAATTTAGCATTTTTCAATTTAGAGGTTCTCGAACCTTAGAACTTATATTTAAATTCATTTTATCTCTTTTAATCAATTCACGATTGTTATACCTCAAAAACTGTTATTGCTGCAGGTGTTTATGCTGGGGATCCGTCAAAGTTAAGCATGAAAGCGGCTTTTGGACGGGTATGGAAGCTTGAAGAGATTGGTGGTAGCATCATTGGTGGCACTTTCCAGACAATCCAGGAGAGAAATAAGACACCTAAGCCACCCAGAGACCCGTAATTATGAACATACTAGGCTTCTTATTTGATTATTTCATGATGTTTATAATCATCGCACTAATTGGTTATCTTACAAGCATCTACCAAAGCCCAAGGGCCAAACAGTTGGATCTTTTAGGAAGGGGCTTGCCATGCTGCCTGAGGCAATTGCTACTAGGTTGCCCTGTCACTGTTCTAGTTATGATTTAGCCACTGTAGTGGTTTGAAAGTTTCAACGTGCTTCTGTGCCCATCTTTACATTTCAGGAGTCTGGATCCTAATTAGTTGTCTTGACCTGGCAGTTTGGGTAGAAATGTAAAACTATCATGGAAGCTCTCCAATATAACCAAATTAGGAAGTGGAGGGTATAGCTTGACATATGAAACACCAGAAGGAATAGTCTCTCTTCAGAGTAGAAGTGTTGTCATGGCCATTCCATCTCATGTTGCCAGTAACTTGTTGCATCCTCTCTCGGTATAATTCAATATCTTCCTGCTCCTTGCTAGACGTCCGTTTATGAATGTGGTTAATATCTAGCATGGAAGGTTCAGTCCTTTATGTTGCTCCGTTTGAATTCTGAGTGAAGTATATACTTCTCCCAAATTTGATAGAATGCATATTGGCCTCGTTTGGACTGCTGAATTGTGCATCTTTTATGTGGTCTGCCAGCATGCTAAATCGTTTTAGATATTCAGCTTTATGTGAGTCCAGTTTCTTTAGAAATGTTCCATGTATGCTCCTTTTGTTGGTGGATCTCTACTACTTTCCTGGTATACCAGTAATGTGTATTCATGCCTTAAAAAAATACTTTTATCAACAAAGGGAAAATGTCTGAAGGAAATGATTGCCTAAAAGAGTTATTGAGGCCATGTTCTAGTTCTTTCCTAATTTAGTTTAGAATTTTACTATTACTTCAGTCTTTTATCCATTTTTGCATTCTCTTTGTAGGCTGCAGCTGCAGATGCACTAATACAATTTTATTACCCTCCAGTGGCGTCAGTCACAATCTCATATCCTTAATAAGCTATTCGAAAAGATCGCTTGATCGATGGTGAACTTAAGGGTTTGGCCAGTTGCACCCTCGCAGCCAAGGAATTGAAACTTTAGGTAACTCTATAATTCCTGAAAGTAATGTAGCCTATTATTATGCTGATTGTTGTTTGCAGTAACAGTTTGTTTTGAGAAATTTGATTGATGTACAAAAATCTTGCAGGGACTATATACAGTTCATCACTTTTCCCCAACCGAGCTCCACCTGGCCGGGTATTGCTTTTGAACTACATTGGAGGAGCTACCAACCCTGGAATTTTGTCTAAGGTAGACATCGTTTAAGATATAGGATTTGTTTTATTTTTAAAGAAAATGCAGTTATGGATAAGTACACATTATGGTAAATGTAGATGGCCTCGTGCACTATATGCAGAAAAACAAATTTGTAGTTGTAGTCCACTAGAGGATATAAAGAACCTGTATGATCATGGACTAACTAGTCTGCAAGTAAGTGTTTCATATAAGATGGTGAAGATCATTGACAGTTCCAACTTTTATCACAACCATGATTTGTCACATGAACCTAAAAATAATGCTTTCCATGATTCGGAATTCATTGCTGAAATGAAGTGGCTTGTTTTAGGAATGTGTAGATCATCTAAATATTTGCATGATTCTGTTCATGAACTACTCTTCCTTTTGGTTTGATGTGTATTATGAACCTAAAAATAATGCTTTCCATGATTCGGAATTCATTGCTGAAATGAAGTGGCTTGTTTTAGGAATGTGTAGATCATCTAAATATTTGCATGATTCTGTTCATGAACTACTCTTCCTTTTGGTTTGATGTGTATTATGCACATTTTTCTAATTCTAGAGACTAGAAACTTATTCTTGAAGTTTGTTCTTTTCCCCTTAATATGGTTATATTTTTAAATTCTGATTGATGCTCTGCTTTTTCTTCTTCAGACTGAAGGGGAACTTGTAGAAGCAGTTGATCACGATTTGAGAAAAATGCTAATAAATCCTAATGCAAAGGATCCTTTTGTTTTGGGTGTGAGAGTATGACCAAAAGCTATTCCACAGTTCTCAGTTGGTCATTTGGATCTCCTTGATACTGCAAAAACTGCTCTCAGAGATTCTGGATTCCATGGCCTGTTTCTTGGGGGCAACTATGTCTCTGGTGTGGCATTAGGACGATGTGTGGAAGGAGCTTACAAGGCTGCAGCCGAAGTGGAGGAATTCCTGTCAAATTATGCATACAATTAATATTGGAACTTAAGTCGTCAGGCTGCAAATGAAGAAATCTATTGTTGGGTAGTATCTCTTCAGCTAAAAAGTTGGGTAGGGTCTTGTTGTTAGTTTCTTGATTGCTTTAGGAATTTTTTTATTAGAATTGGGGGAGGCATCATGAATTAAGAATTGGAACATAATATTATAACTTCTCATCTTTCTAACATGATTTTGCATGTTACGTTGGCATACTAAAATGAATGGGTGACGACCATCGGTTTTGTCTTTCGGTCGTAAATCTTTTCACTATTGTGATGGGTTTTTTTTTATTAAGCGCCGCAATACAATATTTCAATTTATAGTTGATGGAAGCGTGTTAAAGAGTTTCAATCGGTAGCTTGCCGAGCCAATTTATTGTATTGCAGTGTTAAAAAAATAACGGTAGTGATCATATGTCCAAGCTGAGGGGCCGGGGCACGAGTGGTCGTTGTGATTATAATACACCACCGTTGTATTTTATGGGTAATTTAGTTTACCAAATGTAAGATTATATTTCCGTTACTTTTGCACGGTTATCATCCACAGATGTTAGGGCACCCTATGTTCGCTCCAAACAAGCTATCTGCATTGTCGACGATGCAGTCATGGTAACGACCTGCTTCTATTGTTGATTTTGAAACAGTTTCCGCAGCCATTGCTTCTGATCCGACTATTTTGAGAGTTATGGAGCACCAACAAGTAACAACGATGGGAATAACAGTTTCTCCAACGGGGTCCATAATCTTCCTGGATCACCACAGCTCCCACAGTCTTTGCACCACCTCCTCCACTAACTAGCTCAGGATATGTCTTCATCTTTTTGGAAAAAGCTTAAATAGCCAAATCGAGAGAAGCGTCCATCTCTTTTAAGATCAATTAATAGGTAGTCCCAGGCGCCATTTAATATGCCATTATGATCGGACGTGCAGTTTGATCAATGACTTTGCTTTGTCCATAATTAAATGAAGTTTATATGAAGAGATAGAGTGAAACTACATGCATGCATTCGCTCGAGTTTATATGTTTTTTTTCAATCATCAATATTTAATATATTCATCGATATATTCCATAAAATAACATCATCTAACTAAATACTTTAGTTTCATTTGAAATTTTCAGCTAATAAATTTATTTCGAGTTTTGTAGCTTTGGGCTTGTATTTAATTGGCTAAAACGTTGAGGGCTTCCCAAAGTTTCAACTCGCCAGTTCATTATCATAGAGATTATAATAATTACGGCTGCTGGGCTGGCCCATGGAATGAGCGTAATGGTCCCCACACAAGATATTTGTCTTCTGAGCGCCCCCAAATATGGAAAAAGTAAACGATGAAAATGAATCACAGCCGCCAGATGAACTAAGAGACTTGATCTACATCTACGATCGCCGTTCAAATTTCAAACCGCCTTAATTTCAAAACAAAAAGGAAAAGAAAAAGAATTTCAAATTTCCTTATCAGAAGTCGACCGTTGGGAGGTAAGAGCCAAACATCTTTTCTTCTCTCAAGCTAAGCGTGAACTTCGAGAGAAATATTAAAAGCACAGAATATCTAACAAAGAAGAAGTTTCCGCTTAGAACTTCCAGTTCCTATCTATGGATGTTGGTTGCTAAATCGTTTAATTTATTTTAATTTTATCCAACGCCCACAAAAAAAATCTGTTGTTTTTCTTGGGTTCGAGAACGTTGAAGTTTTATGGCTATGAGGATCATGAGACGCCATGGTTGGCAGCGGCCTTTCCATCCTTTACAGGTAATTCAAACGATTTCTTAAACCTTTTTTCTGATGAATTCGTTGGGATGATACTTTGAATTGAATCAAAATGCTGGGATTTTTGCAGATGGTGGGAATGGCAATATACAGTTTTCTTGTTGTGGCCTTTTATACATTTTTAGGCCTTCTTCTCGGAAACAGAACCGCTGAGATCACTGTCACAACTCTCTTCTCCTTCGTGGTAATCTTCTCAATCAAATTTTTTGAACTTTTTCCAATCAACGGGAGTGCGCTGTTGACTTGCTTTTTTTTTTGTTGAAAAATTCCAGGCACTCTCAGTCATGTTCCTGTTTATTAGGTGTACTGCTATTGATCCTACTGATAAAACCAGCTCCAGGAAGAAGAAAAGAGGAAAATCTAAAGGGGTCTTGAAGCTAAATTATGGGTTCATATTGACCCAGATTGTTGTAAGATCTTTTAGGAGGCTAGAGAAGAAGATTCTAAGGACTTTTATAAGGAGGAAGTATCTGGATCCTCTCAAAACCAATGTCCAAATGGAACCATTACTACCATTTCCCCTTGTCATTAAGGATGATGCAATTTCTCCTGAACTTAAAGAGGATGACATATCCTATTGTTCTCTCTGTGATTTTGAGGTTTGCCTTTTGTGATGTGAACAATTCCATTTTTTTCTCCAGAAATTAGATCGGTTCTTTTCTTTTCTTGTCTTTTACATCTTTCTGTGGTTTATCTTAGGTGAAAAAGCATAGCAAGCATTGTAGGACTTGCAACCGGTGTGTCCAAGGCTTTGATCATCATTGCAGGGTAAGGACCAATTTCCGCCTTCAAAGTTTGTTCCTTTTGTTTTTTCAGTTTTCTGCATGTATTTGAGAAAGCAATTTATGTGTCTGTTGATATAGATTTGCTTGTTTTATCATCTGTTAGTGGTTGAACAACTGTGTAGGGAAAAGAAATTATACAACATTCATTCTTCTAATGATCTTTGTCTTGTTAATGGTAAGTGGTTTGAAATACCCCTAATTTCCTCCAAAAGAATAGAAAGCAAGTTTAATTCTGTTTACCCTGACTATCAAATCAAATACTTACAGCTAATCCTAGAAGGAGGAACTGCCATTGCCATATTTGTTAGGTGCTTTGTAGATAAGAAGGGAATTGGGAAGGAGCTGAAGAAGAGGCTGTATATAGAGTTCCCAAGAGAAGTTCTTGCCACAATAACAGTAAATATTGGCATCTCTTGCTTACTTTGAAAATCAAATATCTCAACTTCTTGTATGAATTTGCTCTGAACTCTTGGAAATTGTTGCAGTTATTGTTGGCCTTATTTACAGCTTATGGTTCAGCTGCAATGGGACAGCTTTTCTTCTTTCATGTTGTTCTTATAAGAAAGGTAAGTAAATTTTATCTTTTCCATTGTCAGTTTACGAGTCATTTTCATTCGATATTCTGTCATCTTCGCCGGGTAACCATTTGTAATCATAACAATTCTGAGAATGTCACATGCAAATTTCTTTACGTTTCCTTTGTAGAGGATTCAAGTTGTCACTATCTCTGCAATTTAACCATTGCGGTGATTGTTTTTACAGGGAATGAGAACATATTATTATATAATGGCAATGAAGGAGGAGGAGAACCAATTTACACTAGATCCATTTGACGAATCGGATGTTTCTTCGGATGATAGTTTGGATTTAGATTCACCTGAAAAACCATCTTTTATATCAAGGTTTATATGCAGAGGACAGGGAAGTCAGGTACATAAAAACAAGACATTTTCATCTAGGAAGTGTATCTAAAAGAATTTGAGCAGGTCCATCTAACTGGTCTGTTCGATTTCAGAACTCATCGAGATTGTCCATAAGAATTGATGGAGATCCTGAAGCTTCCACCTTAACCAGCAAGAAACAAGGGTTCCATGTAAGCATTGACCCTTGGAAACTGATAAGTCTTAGTAGGGACAAAGCTGTTCTAGCAGCAGAGAAGGCTAGAGAAAGGCTTAGGATGCAGAAGCCGGAGGTGGAACTTGATCCATTGAAGCCATTACCACTGGAGACAAAACGTGGGCCACTCCTGAACCCTGAAAGGAACATGGCCAATTCAGGAACAACGCCTCTCATCTCCAAAGCCAAACTACCTGGTTCACCGGTAGGGCTTACTAGTCCAAGGCGTCGGTTTTCAGGATCTCCTACAATGTTCTCTAGCGTTATGCCGTCACCAAAACAAAAGTATAGGAGCAATTTCGATCTGAAATTAACTGAGGTTTCCAGGGAGCTCGAAACATACATTTCAAGGCAGGTTTTATGTTCTGTTATAAAGAAAGATGGTAGTGAGGCATCTCCCAGATAAAGAAAAATCATTTCAATTTAAGGTTCTCAGCCTCTGAGAAAAAAAAAGATTCATTGGACTGTTTGTGTGCATTCTTGATGAAACATCTCAATCTCCTTCGATTTTATCTTCTTTTTTTCAAATCTTTTATGGATTTTTCAATTCAATCTTCAATTAGTGAAATACAGCTACAGTTTTCACAAACAAAACATGGGTCTAGCATGTCGTTTTCGTATTATTCTTGCTTCGGAACTTTCTCCACATCATTCCAGAGCAAGGAAAGTGTCTTTCCCTTTCATACCAAGATGCATGTTTCTAGGAAACTGGTTCGGCTAGACCACAGTCACAGTAAAGCAACTTGAACGGTGACACATTATACGTAAATATTTATGTGATTCTCTTTTCATTGAGCTTTTTGAACAACTTGTTCTTGCCAAAATTTGTAACAAGCCAAGAAAGAGTTGGAAAATGCCTTTGAAAGACAAGCTTAATTTTTCTAACAAATCACTCAATTATTTCTTACTGCAAACAAACTTACAAGAAACAATCTCTCTAACAAATGGACAACCACAAGCTAATCCAGTCAACTTTGTATGTTGGCCATCGTTTCCCTGGTGAGGTGACGACGGGCTGTTGTGTTGAGAAATGGCAAGAATAAAAATTCTGTACTAAAAAAATTCAAAATTCCAAACCAAGAACTTCTGTTTTGATTACCTGAACTATGCAAATGATTCGATAGATAGTAACAATCAGAATAATGCTTGGGGTAGATGCTTTCCTTTAGAGGTTCACAAGTTTCTGGGGAAACCAAGGCAGAGTACCCTTGAATGTACGAGCAGTTCCAAGGAGACTCCGAGGTTACGTTTAGAGTAATACTCAATAAGCAAAGATGACGAAAACTGTCCCCTTCTATGCCGTTGAGGAGGCCTGCAACTTTTATGTTATCTCCTCTGACGTCTTTAACAGTGATCCTTTCTATTACAGGGAGAGCATTTGGATCATAAAAATCATCTGGATGCTCGGAAAAATTACTATTGAACCTTATAGCTGTGTCTACACCAACCAAGGTAACATCTGATATATAGATATTTCTCACATAACCACCCCTTCCAGGAGCAGTCTTTATTATGATAGCCGTGCTTGTATTGAAAAAATAAAGGTTTTCTGCATGAACTTCAGAAACACCTCCGGACATCTCACTTCCAATTGCAATCCCAGAGCCGTTTCGATTGTGGCCAGTGAGCCGGTGGATGATAATATTTGTGCTGGGGCGGCCAAATGAAATTCCGTACTCATCCCACCCACTTTTGATGGAAATTAGATCATCCCCGGTGCTAATGTAACAGTCTTCAATGCACACATCATCAGAAGAATCTGCATGTATTCAGTAGAATGTTGTGAATAGTTCAAGACTTTGATAATTCGAACAAAATTTCCAGGTTAGCATAAAGAATTCACCTGGATCGATCCCATCCGTGTTTGGTGAATCCAGAGGAGCCAGAATTGTGACATTCCGGACTGTGACGCGGCTGTGCATCGAGAAAATAAAAGTCACAACTTTACTGCAAGATTTGAAGAGCATGCTAATATTAATTAACGAGGACCACTAACCTGCAGTATACCGGATGGATTGTCCAAAATGGAGAATTCAAGAAATTCAAGTTTGAGATTAAAACCCCAGTTGAGTTCATCAACTCAACCAAATGGGGCCGAGTATAGTTCAGAGTTTTACTTTGAAACCAGTTCCACCAAACACTGCCTTGGCCATCGATAGTTCCATTGTCACCTGCATGGGAAAGCATTGGCATCAAGGATAGAAATAAAATGATAAAGGAAGATGATTTTCCATCGGATGCTACTTAACCTGTTATGATCACATCGGTCAAATTGTAACCATATATGAGGCTTCGATGTCTTGCTCCAGGTAACTCCCTACCTCGGCCATAGGAAGGCAGAGGATCAACAACTGGCCAATCATCAGGATTCTGAAACAATAAAAGATGATTTTATATCACTGAAACAACAGGTTAAATCCGGAATACCACCAAATTTCTAAGCCAGAATGGATCACAGGAAAGACCATGTAACTAAGTTGCAATGTTCTTTCAACATATATGGGTTAATGCTGTTCTGAAGTAAGCAAAAGATTCACCTTTGATCCAAGAATTACCGCATCCTTATCTAACCACAATGTCAGGTGACTGACGAGATCGAAGCTTCCTGTCAACCACCGGCCAGCTGGGACAAAAAGCTTGGCCCCACCTTTGTCAGCAAACGAATTGAGGTAGAAGATGGCATTCTGAAAGGCTTTCGTATTGAGAGTGACACCATCTCCAACCGCCCCGAATTCAGTAATAGCGACACTGTGAGGATGAATCTCCCAGGTTTCTGTCTGTTTGCAATGTGAGCTGCCCTTGACAG
Source organism: Hibiscus syriacus (assembly GCF_006381635.1). NCBI lineage: Eukaryota > Viridiplantae > Streptophyta > Magnoliopsida > Malvales > Malvaceae > Hibiscus > Hibiscus syriacus. Next base: position 648,905 of record NW_024062804.1, on the reverse strand, counting down.
CCCATGTAATATGACTCAAAAATGTAACTACCAAAAGTACATTCACCATCTGAAAAGAAATGGTTTTAGACTTTAATATGAATGACTAACTCATAGTTTAAATTGCTTGCATTTCCTCATTGCTCGTTAGTTATTCCTGATTGACCATGATTTGACAATAAATTAATCAAGTAATTGAGTAAGTATGACCATTGAACAAACTCAGAGTTCAAATAACAGAAAATGAAAGCCAGATTAACAACAATGTGAACCAAATTAAGCCTGAAAATAAATTACTCACAGATTCATGGACAAAAGAAGGTATGCAAAGAGAGCCGGATCTAATCTATAATGGAAGAAGGAAATGCATTTACTCATAATTACTACCAGTCTCCCACACTTACGAAAGCTAAAATGAAGAATTGTTTTCCCATTTAGATCCTAACAGTGATCTTGTTCGAAGTCCAAAAACTTAGTGTTGTAGCAGAGAAAGAAAGCACAAATTTAGACGATCCCAGGAGAAAGAAGTAAAAACAGAAAGTCAAAAGCAGAAGCCATGATCGAATAACTTACATTGAAAGATCTCTTTATATCAAATTATGAATGAGATCTGCAACTTTCCCTTTCAGCCCAAGCACCTATGCAAAAAGCTTGGGATGTTTTCTTCTTCTGATCAAAGAATAAGGTCCCTTTTCTCTAGCTAGCTAGTAATCAAGTGTGTGCGAGTGAAACAGAGTATGGGTCATTATATTGGGTCACTGAAATAACCACCACCACCTAAATAAACATCATTGAAAGACCGTCGCTGCCCACCAAAAATTAAGCAGTATGTACCCTTATGTCTTCATTTGCTCGCTCGCTCCCCGTTCTTCTCTGTACACAATGGATGATAAGAAAAACGAAGAATTACCCAGAAAAGTTAAAGCTTTAAGGAAGCTGAAAACAGGCACATAATTGATGAGATGGTATACATATTTATATTCAGATGAACAAACAGAAGGGTGACAGGTTCTGTTTCCGGTTTCTATTTTGAAAGCTGATTTGAGTGAGTTTTATTTGGTGGGAGAGTTTCATGGAGATTAAAAAGTCATGGGTTGAGGCATATTCTCTCATATCTCATTCCATGTGATCTCACGCTTACAGTTAAGATCTTAAAAATTCATTGAAAAAAAGATAAAACATATTTATATTCATGAACAAACAGAAGGGTGACAGGTTTGTTCCGGTTTCTATTTTGAAAGCTGATTTGAGTGAGTTTTATTTGGTGGGAGAGTTCATGGAGATTAAAAAGTCATGGGTTGAGGCATATTCTCTCATATCTCATTCCATGTGATCTCACGCTTACAGTTAAGATCTTAAAAATTCATTGAAAAAAAGATAAAAAATAAAAATAAAAACACCCAGCCCTCACCTTAATCATCACGAATTATAAAAAAAAAACTATTTACTTTCTGTTTTTCAACCAGTGGTTCGATAAATACAATTATACATGATATTCATCAAACAAGCAAAATTTTTGATTTTGGGAGGATCAATGGTGTCGTTTGCTTTGTCCAAATTAGCCTTAATGTAACTGGCAGAACATGGCACTTGTAATTTGCTCTGTCCCTTTGCCTAAGCTACATAATCCAAGGATGGCGTTATCGAGGTTTCGAGTTCGAGAACAACGTCTTTAGAAATAATTGAGTGTTTATTATCAAATGATTGAGTTTTTCAACAAATACTATCTTATAATCTGTTCAAACTAATAAAAGAAATGTTACATAATCTATTATGAAGCATGTATTCAAAAGCAAGTTGAGTGGCAATATGTATATTTTGCAAATTCAGTGTGTGATGGCATAAACAATTTTGTCATGTGGAAAACAGAAGAGTTATGGATTTCACCAAACTTTTTTATGATAATAATTAAATTTCTTAGCTCTCTGTTTCAACCTGGGATAAAAGAAGGAACATGCGACCAGGCGTTTGATGATTGTATTGGACAATGGACATTTGAAAATAGTGAAATTACTGCAGCAGGATGCAGAACTGCCTATCTTTTTGTTTTCCTCCACCAAAGCATTGTTTTATATTAATACACTCAATTCATGCTTTATTTTTAATTATTGAATTTAAAGATGTAAATGAGAGGAGACGTATCACAAGTTACTCGAGTTAGATTTGATCAAAGTTCGATCAACACTTGATTTAAATGAGACTCGACTCGAGTTCTTAATGAGAGGAGACGTACATAAAATTTTTATGTACTTAAGGTTCAAGTTCGAATTTGACTTAGAGTTAAAATTTAACTCTAGTTCGAACTTCAATTGAGCTAAATATGATAATGTTTGGAATTCAAGTTTTATCAAGCTCATGCCGAACTTTAGTTTTTAAATTCAAATTCGAGTCGAACTTGATAATTTTAAATTCATAAACTTTCAAAATAAATCGAGTTTAATTTTAAACTTTTCGAATGGAGTCAAGTTTGAAGTCCAGTCAACTCATTTATGATTTACTGCCCTAATCAAATTGGGTAATGCTCAGAAGAAACGCTGTCGTATGCTCGTTGCAAACAATAAAATTGTTAATTAGTTAAAAAGGGTTATGATTATGATGTAACATAGATATTTCTCCTACGTGATAACATATTTGAAGTTAAAACTGGTGTTAATTGAATATTTAATATTAAATTATGTCTATTAGTCAATAATTTTTAATTATACGAGTTGAATTAAAAGAGCTTCATATCATAGTTTTTAATTCACCAAGAAATTACGCAAAAAAAAAACAATTTATTTTTCACAATATTTTTATTTTAGTGCAGGTGAGGACCACAACTCCACTTTGGAGAGATGCATGGACACTCGATCTTATATTTTGAAAATAATTCCGATGAGGTTCACTTGGGGCAACACCGACATGCACTGGAAAACTCTCCCCTCCTCCCTGACAGAACAATGGTCCCTCAAATTAGCGTACAAGTTCACCCTTTCTTTTTCTTTATTCACACTTCGATCATCTCCTCTCTCTCTCTCTCTTTAGGTATACGATCTCTTCTCTCTTTGATCATCTTACATTTTGAAAAAAATTTGGTTTTATTTACGTTATCGAGAGAGATTTATTTAGTGTTTTATATTGGCAATCGTTGTATTGACCCGTAAATCACGAAATATTAACATTATATTCTCGATTTTAAGGGAGTTGTGCATGGAGAATGGTCATGAATGTATCGAGGAGTGTTAGAGTGCAGTTGCACTCTTTAGAAATATCAAATTCTTTAATATTTTAGAGATTTTTTTTGTACTTTTTATTAATTTTCTAATTTCGTACATCCTAAAATTTATAACTCCGCACTTCTTAAATTTTTAATATAATTTTTTTGAGTTCGCATCTCTTGACATATATTTCTGCGTGTCCCTGAGGATAGGGAATTTGATTCAAGTTTGATAGATTTTGATCGATTTGATATAACAAGATTGATAGTATTTAAAAAATATATATGTTTATGTGGAGTTAGATTGAATTAAGTTCAAATTTAGAATGAAAAATCTTTGATCTGATTCAGATTAAAAATTAATTTTCTTTTATATATTTAAGAATAATTATTATAATATCAATCTTTTTATATTTTAAAATTAGATCCTATTTTACCTAATAAAAATAATATTTTTATATGTAAAGTTGAGTTCAATTATATGTAAATTTTTATCTCAAAATTTAAATCAAATTTATATTAGATGAAATCTCTCTAAGCTCAAATTAAATCAAACTCGAATGAAAAGATGTATATTTCTCAAATCAAATCAAATTAATCAAAAATTCTAACTTGACCCAAATCATAATCATCTCATTTCTAACTTGACATATAAAACTACTAATAGGAGTGTAACACCCTCAACTTGTATCCGACCCAGATACAAATCCAATGTGTCACTTTGACTTTTAAAAACATTGACTTTTAAAAACTAGTCAATAATTTGAACAATATATCATATCAAAGCGGTGAAACCCTTAAATAAAAGTAATCATAGAAAATTCATACTCAAATTTAAAAATAAATCTTAATAATTTACATAAATATAATCAAGTATGTTTTCAAAATTTGATAAGAGCATATTTGATTTAAATTTTCATTTACATGCCAACCAAAATAACATATAACAAAAGAAAATACAGCTTAAATCAATTCTGATCTGATCTTCTGTAGAGCTATGCTGTCTTGACTTGCCCTAATATTGATCTCCCGACTTCTTTGAACCTACATGTGAAAATCACTCACACGCTAAGTCGTTGACTTAGTGAGGCATACAATGCATAAATGAAATATTGAAACATATAATCACATACTTTCATAATGTACATAAAACATCATATATTTAATCAACAAGAATATATAACATTATGCATTTAACCAACAAGAACATATAACATTATGCATTGTTCATTCATGTGTTATTTCTTTTAATAGCCCATGGTACATTACTGAGAACTTAAGGTATGTGAGTGCATTGAGGTTGTGCACAAATGTTGTCACCGCAACTAATATAAATTACACCGAAGTGTCGTGTAGAATGTAACACCCCCAACCCGTATCCAACCCGGATACGAGTCCGAAGTGTCACATTGACTTTTCAAACATCTATTCGTATAAAATAGTGAGTAATTTAAAAACTTTGATAACATTTAACTTATTCAAAACGTTTACAAAATGTATCAGAGTTCATACAATTTATATCTTTAGACTACATGCCAACTACACTCTATAAACAGTACATATATTTTCTGATCTAACATTTGGTAAGAAAAACTGACATGTCTTGCTCCGCATTACTCTTTACTCTTCTCAAAACCTACGTGTGAAACAATCACACGCTAAGTCGAAGACTTAGTGAGGCATAACGACTTATAATGCACTTCATAACATATATCAATACATGCATGTTCTGTTCTATCATGTTATACCAATTCCATGCATTCTTCGTATCATATAAAATCATATCAGATTAATTACAGTAAATACATACATACACATAATTCATCATTAACAGTTTATCATGTAATCACATACTTTTATTGTTAACATTTTCAATCAAACACTATACACACACACAACATCATATGGTTCACGTAACACATTTCAAACCACTTATAAACCCATCGTATACATATCACATTCAGTATGCTTGTTTAATCACTTTATTAGCCCATGTACACTAGTGAGAACTTAAGGTATGTGAGTACATTGAGGTTGTGCACACATATGCTGTCACCACAGCTCGATCAATGTCCCGAAGGACCAGTCCATAGATTCCGAAGAACCTAGGTAATCAGTCCATATGTCCCGAAGGACATAGGTAAACAGTCCATATGTCCCGAAGAACATAGGTAAACAGTCCATATGTCCCGAAGAACATACATAGGTAAACCCTCGACCCTTGGCATGCCACTATACCCCTAGCTCTCATATCACATAACATGGGCATTTCATTTATAACAGTTCACATTACTTATTCATATTCTTTCTCTTATAACACATATCTTTTCTTTCAGTCACGTATCACATGTACGTGTAATCATTGATCTCATAATCAATGTTCCTTCTCTTCTATCACATACCACATGTATGTGTAAACATATATCTAATATCATATGTTGCATGTAATCACATAGATCGTATCATATAGTTTCTTCACATATACATGTAATCACTTAGTCTATTTTCATGTAATTATTTTCACTTCTCATATTTTTATATTCATATCTCACAGCTCATATCACCTTACATTGTTTCATATAAACATAGATGTCATATCTTGTTCGCATATATTTTCCATATAACTCATAGTTCTTTCACATAGCTCATTATCATTTTCATATCATATATCTTGTAAGAGATTCTTATATCATCATAACATATCACATATTCACATCAACCATATAATACATATATACATAAACATGTCAACACATAATCATACACGTATATACTTCTTTATGAATTCATGCATTTTACTATGGAAATAGACTTGTTGCAAGTCTGATTTCCATTTAACATCATATAATACTAATATGCACTCACCTGGCCTCACTAGTCCATTCCAATCTCTTATCTTCCCTTTTTATCGATCTTACTTGTCAATGATTCCGGAACTCGTTTAGGCTATGAATCTACATAATTATACATTTTAAGACAATTATTAGATACCTACACCTTGTAATTAGATACTAGCAACTTAAACGAACTTATTAAACCAATATGCACATTTTTCCTTTAGGGGGAATCGGTTCCCTACTATGGGGGTATCGATTCCCTACAGACATTCTGGAAATGTTGTTCGTTTGAAGGGGTATCGGTTCCCCTTGAATGGGTACCGATTCCCCTTGCCCAGAAATCATATTTTCAACCCGAAAATTACTTCATTTCCACTCAAACACTTCATATATCATCCCCTTTTTATTCTTAACTCTAGTACACATACTTAAACCAATCTATATTCATTTATTTCATCTTAAACCTCAAAATCCTATATTCCATATGAGATTCAAAAATCATACCAAATTTTCAATGTGTTCTAATTCCAATTCTAACACTTCATACTTCTTAATTAGATTGATGACAAGTCAAATTCATCCCTAAAACTTCAACAACCATACCATATCAAAATTTCATCTTAAAACTCATATTGCAAATTCCTTCATAATTCCTTTATCTTATTGTTTAAATCCCATATAAGCTTTCCTTAAGCTTATTTAATACCCAAAGAATCAAAACTAAGCTTAAAACTTAAGAATTAACCAATTGAAATTAAACTTACCTTTGCCTTGCTCTCCCACGTATGAAGAAGAAGAAAGGAGCAGAGAACTCTGGATGCTTCTCAAATGTCCCACGTTTATATTACCTTAAAAAAATTATAAAAATCTTTCTGGTCAAATGATCATAATACCCTTAATTTCCTTTAATAATTACCAAATAACCTTCAATATATATATTCAAATAATCATTGAATTCTTTCATTCTTCTACTTTAGTCACTAAATTCTGAAACTTTATAATTTGGTCACTAACCCGGTATTGCGGATGTTACAAATCTCCCCTCCTTTTAAAAAAATTCGTCCTCGAATTTTCACTGCACATCTTAATAAGAACATATCTTCTAATGTTCTTATGTTGCTTCCCTGACTTATTCTTTCTTGTCATCATCAGAAACTTACTTTTCAATCCTTTAGTCTTCCGACTATCTTTTTCGTTTATACATTCATCCTCTGTTGCTTATCATATCAACAATACCAGTAATACCAATCCATTGTTGTCTTTTCTCTCATTCGATTATGCATTTTCCTTTGACCTTTCTAAAATTCCATATAATGTCACTCATCACGTTGACAGTAACATTCATCTCATCACTCTATATCAAAACTGTCCTCTGTACTTCCATATTTATCGTATCTGATTCTTTTAAATCAATCCCTTTCATTTCTTTACTCCTTATTCCTTATACATAAATCATATATTTCCTTTCATATTCACATACTCTTGTCTTATCACTTATACTCATCTTTATGTACCAATCTTCATTGCATCCTCAATACTCTGATAACCCATTTCTTATACATAACTTCATTCTTTATCATTTCTTATACTTGTATTTTCCTTCCTGAAGGTTCCATGCAAATACTTATCTCTGTTTCTACATCATAGCTATCTACTCAGAATATACAACTATATTCAAATTCACATCATAATCAATTAACTCCACTTTATCTTTCCTCCAATCTTATAACTCTAGCACCTTACTCTAACAGCTAGATAATACTTTTGTTCAATCTAGGGCACAAGCCCTATTATACCAATCATATACATCCTTCCAATCTAAATTATCTCAACATTCGCTTACTCACTTATCAATTACACATCTATTCTCATACATCCTGAAATTTCTTTTACTCAACTCAACATTCTGACTTCCTGTGTCCTATAATCTGATCATCGATATACATATTCTCAAACTCTTCTTATCCTCAGCTTTACTTAAATATACAAATTCTTACTTCCTTTTCCTTTACTATACCACATTACTATGATCCAAATATGCAACTGTATCCAGATCCATTGCGGATTTGGTTATCATATCCTGACAATATCTTAAAATCTTATAATTCCAGTACATTTTTATCACATACTCTAGTTAGCCAATGCTAACTCTTTCCATCTTAACTGCAAACCCTTATCATAAACATATTCTTGTTCATGCGCAATACTATCACTTCGTTTCAAACTCATAAGCTCTGACTTTATACATCTTATACACTTGTCACTGATGCACTTATCCTTGAGTTCTTCTATACGTACTCATCACGTCATTAGATCTTTTTAATATTCTTATGGTGACACCTGTTCACCATATTCTATCTTATCCACATAATAACAAAACTACTCTATATCGTATTTCCGATTCCAAATGATGAAAACTTTCTATCATTATTCAGATATGATTTCAGCTTTCTGAAATCAACTTTTGATCTTACTAGGCATTTCCTGAGGTGTCCGCTCTTCATCCTGCCTGGCCAGGGCAGGTGAATAGCTATCACAATCAGGAATATCACCTTTCACTTACTTCGAAATTATCACGATCGGATTTTCTACTGTATTAAACTATTCTTATTCTATTAGCAAGACAACATATTCCTTACACTATCAGATCAGAAATTTTTCAATCTATGTTGGCATGTACACCTTTTATGACACTTTGGACTTCGGTTTATACCGAGAATCGGCTAAACCTTAGCTCTGATACCATTAAATGTAACACCCCCAACCCGTATCCAACCCGGATACGAGTCCGACGTGTCACATTGACTTTTCAAATATTTATTCGTATAAAATAGTGAGTAATTTAAAAACTTTGATAACATTTAACTTATTCAAAACGTTTACAAAATGTATCAGAGTTCATACAATTTATATCTTTAGACTACATGCCAACTACACTCTATAAACAGTACATATATTTTCTGATCTGACATTTGGTAAGAAAAACTGACCTGTCTTGCTCCGCATTACTCTTTACTCTTCTCAAAACCTACGTGTGAAACAATCACACGCTAAGTCGAAGACTTAGTGAGGCATAACGACTTATAATGCACTTCATAACATATATCAATACATGCATGTTCTGTTCTATCATGATACCAATTCCATGCATTCTTCGTATCATATAAAATCATATCAGATTAATTACAGTAATACATACATACACATAATTCATCATTAACATTTTATCATGTAATCACATACTTTTATTGTTAACCTTTTCAATCAAACACTATACACACAACATCATAGGTTCACGTAACACATTTCAAACCACTTATAAACCCATCGTATACATATCACATTCAGTATGCTTGTTTAATCACTTTATTAGCCCATGTACACTAGTGAGAACTTAAGGTATGTGAGTACATTGAGGTTGTGCACACATATGCTGTCACCACAGCTCGATCAATGTCCCGAAGGACCAGTCCATAGATTCCGAAGAACCTAGGTAATCAGTCCATATGTCCCGAAGGACATAGGTAAACAGTCCATATGTCCCGAAGAACATAGGTAACAGTCCATATGTCCCGAAGAACATAGGTAAACAGTCCATATGTCCCGAAGAACATAGGTAAACCCTCGACCCTTGGCATGCCAACTATACCCCTAGCTCTCATATCACATAACATGGGCATTATCATTTATAACAGTTCACATTACTTATTCATTCTTTCTCTTATAAACACATATCTTTTCTTTTCAGTCACGTATCACATGTACGTGTAATCATTGATCTCATAATCACATGTTCCTTCTCTTCTATCACATACCACATGTATGTGTAAACATATATCTAATATCATATGTTGCATGTAATCACATAGATCGTATCATATAGTTTTCTCTTTCACATACATGTAATCACTTAGTCTATTTCATGTAATTATTTTCACTTCTCATATGATTTTATCATATATCACACAGCTCATATCACCTTACATTGTTTCATATAAACATAGATGTCATATCTTGTTCGCATATATTTTCCATATAACTCATAGTTCTTTCACATAGCTCATTATCATATTTTCATATCATATATCTTGTAAGAGATTCTTATATCATCATAACATATCACATATCACATCAACCATAATACATATATACAATAACATGTCAACACATATAAATCATACACGTATATACTTCTATTTATGAATTCATGCATTTTACTATGGAAATAGACTTGTTGCAAGTCTGATTTCCATTTAACATCATATAATACTAATATGCACTCACCTGGCCTCACTAGTCCATTCCAATCTCTTATCTTCCCTTTTTATCGATCTTACTTGTCAATGATTCCGGAACTCGTTTAGGCTATGAATCTACATTATACATTTTAAGACAATTATTAGATACCTACACCTTGTAATTAGATACTAGCAACTTAAACGAACTTATTAAACCAATATGCACATTTTTCCTTTAGGGGGAATCAGTTCCCTACTATGGGGGTATCGATTCCCTACAGACATTCTGGAAATGTTGTTCGTTTGAAGGGGTATCGGTTCCCCTTGAATGGGTACCGATTCCCCTTGCCCAGAAATCATATTTTCAACCCGAAAATTACTTCATTTCCACTCAAACACTTCATATATCATCCCCTTTTTATTCTTAACTCTAGTACACATACTTAAACCAATTTATATTCATTTATTTCATCTTAAACCTCAAAATCCTATATTCCATATGAGATTCAAAAATCATACCAAATTTTCAATGTGTTCTAATTCCAATTCTAACACTTCATACTTCTTAATTAGATTGATGACAAGTCAAATTCATCCCTAAAACTTCAACAACCATACCATATCAAAATTTCATCTTAAAACTCATATTGCAAATTCCTTCATAATTCCTTTATCTTATTGTTTAAATCCCATATAAGCTTTCCTTAAGCTTATTTAATACCCAAAGAATCAAAACTAAGCTTAAAACTTAAGAATTAACCAACTGAAATTAAACTTACCTTTGCCTTGCTCTCCCACGTATGAAGAAGAAGAAAGGAGCAGAGAACTCTGGATGCTTCTCAAATGTCCCACGTTTATATTACCTTAAAAAAATTATAAAAATCTTTCTGGTCAAATGATCATAATACCCTTAATTTCCTTTAATAATTACCAAATAACCTTCAATATATATATTCAAATAATCATTGAATTCTTTCATTCTTCTACTTTAGTCACCAAATTCTGAAACTTTATAATTTGGTCACTAACCCGGTATTGCGGATGTTACATAGAATATGTACCAAAGTGTCACATAGAAATGTCCCGAAGGACCACATAGTATTGTCCCGAATGACCGGTAGAACCCTCGACTCTTGGCATGCCAATTATACCTTTAGCTCTCATATCACATACTTTTGGGCTTTATCATTTATACCAATTCACATAGACATGTATTCACATATATCATGGTCACTTAGCTTATAACTTATTCTCATATACCCATATAGATTATGTAACACATAGGATGACATGTAACACATAACTCATGTATAACAATGCATGTAACATATATACATATGCTTATACTCAAGTACACATAGAAACCATATCAATAATATACTTATATTCATGAAATCATGCAATCAAACATTGGAAATAGACTCATCGCAAGTCTTCTTTCCATATGATCATATTTCATAGTAGTATGCACTCACCTTGGCCTCACTTAGTTAAGCAAAACATTTAACACTCTTGATTGATCTTATGTCTTTGAATCGTCCTGAACTTGCTTTCGATCGATATCTACACACTAATACGATTGGTATAAATATCAGAATTTGTATGACTACAATCAATCCTTAATAACATATGCTAAATGAAACACTTAATTCACCATTTCACTTTGAATGGTATCGGTACCCAAGGTACAATACCGATACTTCCTTATTGTGGTATCAATACCCTTTCTACATTCTGGAATTCTTTTCAAAAAATGGTATCGATACGTAAACATTGGTATCGATACCCATGGTACCGATACTACTACTTCGGTATTGATACTCATTAAAGAATTCATCAGCTTTTAACTTACGGTATCAATATTGTTCATCCAGTATCGATACTCAGACTCAAATATCACCTATTTTCACTTTGAAGTATTGATATTGTTCATCTAGTACTGATACCCCTTGTCAGAACTTACTCATTTAACCTGGAAATTTGCCAAAACTTACTTAACTCCCACTCTTTTAACTCCTTTCATGTCATTAAACTCAAATACACTTATTAAGACTAACATATATCACTTTAATATTCCTTAACATCCAAAATCCCACTTCAATACTTGAATCTAAAAAATCACACCATACTTTCAAACATGTTCTTAATCCTTTCTAATACTTCTAACTTCTTAATTAGACCCTTGACAAGTCAAATATGACTTTCAAATCCAATTCATAAACATTTTTCATCCATTCACTCAAAAACCCTCCTTACAAATTCCCCCATAACTTATCCATCTTTTAGTTTTAAACACCATTAAGCTTTCCTTAAGCTTATGTATCACTCAAAGACCAAAAACCAAACTTAAAATTCAAGAGAAAATCAACTTGTAAAGAACTCATCGTTGGAATGGAAACTCACGGCTAAAGAAAGAAGAAGAGAAATAAACCAACTTTCCATATACTTCTTCCTTTTCCATTTCTTTGCTTAAATATATTGTAAAATGAATTTTAAATTCATTTCTTGCCTAAAGACCATTTTTGTCCTTCCAACATTTAATTTTTGTTAATCCATCTTACACAAAGAAATTCCAATTAAGTCCCTAAACTTTTCAATTTATCACAATTTAATCACCAAGTTTAAAACTCTTACACTTTAGTCACTAATCCGATATTTGAGATGTTACAAAGAGAATATGATATCAATTGGGCCAGTTGGGCCAAGAGAATGAAAATCAGATCTCAACGTTGCCTTGTAGGCTTAGGCCTATTAACTTGATAACTACATAAATGGGCTAATGTGTATTTATCCACCATAAACATAAAGTTCAAATCTCTTTTACTCTTTCTTTAAATATACAATTCTCTCCAACATTTCATCGAACAAATTGCGAGCAAACTCTGTGAAAAAGAGTCATGCCGTCTCGAAACAAGGCCGCCAAAAGCAACATTCAAGATGGCTCCGTTCCTCAACACCAAGAGCATGTATACTCATTTTTATCATTATATATTGTGAGTCATTTGATTTTTTTACCTTTTTTGTTTTTGTTTATTTGGGGTTTTAACAGTTGCTATGAAAGAGAACGACTTGTTCATGTGCTTAAATCAATCCAGAGGCAAACGATTCAAACATAATATCTATAAATAAACTAATGCCTCCACCCTCTTGCCCCCTTTTCTAATACGACTACTTGAATGAACAGAGGATTGACTTGGCGAGAGTATTGGCTAGTAACTCCTTGCCTGAAAAAGTGTGGCTTAAGGTTTGATTTCTTAATGGTTTATTGATTTTAGTTTGAGCAACCTTGTGGTTTTATTATATGATTACAACATTTGTGACATTAGCAACAATTTGCAATTGGTGTTAACGATGTAATTGAACGGATGCCAGCCATTAAGGTACCATTGATCATTGCTAGAGATGATAAATCAAAAAAGGTACCATTGATCATTGTTAGAGATGATAAATCAAAAAAGGTACCATTGGTCATTGTTAGAGATGATAAAAAGGGGTCCTTAAGATTAGGTGAGCTTGTAAAGCTGAAAACAACAATTGTCATTGGAGTAAAGGTTAGGGGGTCAGTAATTTGCAGATTGAATTTAGGACTTGGATGGTTTTGACTATGTGTTGAAATATTTGTCTTTCAAAACTATAGGCTCGAGGAAGTGCTGTCAATCAAATAATGGAGAGAATTCTTGATGGTGATGAACTGAATCAAGGAGCAGCGCTTCAAGTTCAATGACTTGTTTGTTATTTGTTAGCTCATTGATTATATAGGAAAGAATTTATGTTATTCGGCAATTCAGTTGTTTTCTAACACATTTTCTAATATGAATATAAATATATGATCTTACCCTTCTTTCCTCTCTTGCTTGTTCATTCTTATTCCTTCTGGAGCAGCAGCTCTCTCTCTTTACTTTTCCATCTCCATCCTCTTTTCCCTCTCCTCAAGCCTTTGCCTTCCCCTGCAATGCACTTTTCCCCATCCTACGAGTGGTTTATTATGAAAGAAAGAAAAAAGCTATTGCTCTCTACCAAATGTGACAAAAATGTTAAACTTTATAGTTACTATCAAGTATAGCTGTTTATTTGAAGCATAAATGAGATGATAACTTTATCAAAGAGAAAAATAATTAAAAAAAAACAGAAAGATGAATAACATGTACATTCCCTTCACCAGGAGAAGAACAAAAGCAAGAGTAGAAATATCCAATAAATGATATGATTGGATGCAACTCTCTGGGACTCCCTTCGAGGAATTTTTAACATAAAACATCTCTTAGACTGGTTCAGGTGGCACTACTTTCAAACTCCGAATCCATTCACAGAAGCTGGGATCATCAAAATGAATAAAACTGCTTTTCAGTTTCATCCGTTGTTCTGTTGTAAGGGTTCGAAGCTGTGGAAACCTTGCCTCCTGCACAAGTTTCACACCCTACTTAATTGTTTTCTGACTAAAACTGAAAAGGCTTTCTCATTATCATTTTTCTCTCTTACCTGCTCGTAAGGAGGATCCTTGTGTGCTGGTATCAACCGAGAAACGAAATATCGAGCCTGAGAGCTCCCCTCCTGCAACAAAACCAGATCATTAGGCTCTTTTTTCTCTAATGGTTAAGAAGAAGAAGATGTAGAGGGGGGACCCACAACAATGCACATTTAATAAAAGGTGGGGCAAATCAAGAGAACAAAAACCTTGAATGCAAGGATCCGAGGAGCTGGAAATCGTAACTCTGTGAGCTCTTCAGCCAATGTTCTACAAGCTACCAAGGCTGCAGCACTTCTTGCTTCATCAGCTGCAAGTTCAGCTCCCTGAGCCAGCAGTTTAGAGGAAGATGTTCAATATTGTCCCATAAAATAAGTAAATAATAAGATGTAGTTTCTAAATACAATTCAAGCGAAGTAATCCACCAGTATCTCATAACATACCATGCAAACACATACATGCAGTAGAGCAGTGAAAAAGGAAATACAGACATCCAGCGCTAGATTATCACAGGGTATGCATATAATTTACAAAGTCAATATACATGTTAGACGGATGAAGTAGCTACTTTCTACATTTAGCAAGTCACGAATAGCTTCACACAAGAAAGGCTTCAAGTTCCCCCTAAACCAGGCCATCATCATTTTTAAACCGTGGCTTTATATTACAGAAAGAAATACAATTCTGAACACTAAACATGCGTGCCAGACTCCACAGTCAAAGATGAACAACGTAGAAGCAACTATAGCTGAATAGCTAGCTGATATACAAGACTAAGCTAAAAGATGGTTTACTTTACATACCAACCAAATGAAGACATCTGTACCATGGTCTAGAACAACGGCTGAATCAGACTGCATGACAAGATCATAAGCTGGCAATTCCTCAAAAGTGCCTCCTTCCCGATGCATTAGACAGCGGGGGGCAACCATGCGAAGTGAAAGATCAAAGGACGCATTCAAAAACAAATTCTGCAGTACAGATCTCTCATCCTCATGACCAACTATATTTCCCAGCAATGGGCCACGCCTAAGATGGAATAGAAGCTCTGGTAGTACAGATATTTCCTTTGGGAACCGATGAAGCTTTGACTTCGGCAATTGAGAACTAAATTTTAGAGCAATGTCTTTAACTCTTTCATCTATTGTTGTACGCATATCAATTGCATCAGAATAAATTTTTGCTCCCAAGAGAGTCCTCTTGGCAATTAGGACAGCAGCAACCTCATCTTCAACACTTTGAAGATATTCTGGAACACTATCTACAGTTGGCAATCTGATAGTAATCACTCTAGTTATATCAGCTTGATAAACATTTGAGTATTGAATGGCAAACTGGAAAAAAACGAAATCACTCTTGATGTCCTGCTTATTCTCCATCGATATAGAGAAGCATTGTGTTTCTTCAACACTCGGCATTTGAATACAGAGAGAAATATCATTCTTAAAGGTTTCATGGGTATCAATATGAGCCTCTTCACCAGGACCCACAACCTGAGTAATAAGAATGTCATCAGAACAGCGTATCTCCAACAAACCATGAGAGCCAGAAGCCCTGGCAGCCGCCCTTTGTAAGTTAATACCAAAGGCTTCACTGAAATCATCATGAAGAACAAAAGCACCCCCTGAAGCTTTTGCAAGAGGCTGCAGCACGGGAACCCTTACAGGGCAAGTTCCAGCACAGAGAATATCAACCACTGTGTTTTGTTGATGGGCCTCACGACCAAGATGCTTCATCCATTTTAATGCACTTTTTTCCTTATGAGGATAATTAGGGTGAGTATAAGAATGAGGGACAGATCCAGGGCCGTAAGTATTCGGTCCACCAGCGCACACAATGATTCTGCTGTTAACACCTGGCCTTTTAACTACACCTTGAGAAAAATCTGCAGATGGTCCTTGAATAACAGCCAGAGCAACCTCAACAGCAGTACCCAAGCACCTATCTCTTGATGCTTCTGGAACATTCAACTTGTATGGCCTTAATGACGAGAATATCAGGTGTGCCACCTCTTTTGAAGCATGCATAGGAGACAGGTATATACCCGTTCCATAAATCAATGCTTTCAAGGTCTCCTGACTTGGTGAAGTGCCACCTGGAATCACATCAGCCGAAGCAACGGATTCTTCTGAAAAGTCATAGACTGATACTGCACGACCATACAAAATGATTCCAATTCTTGTTGTTGGTGGCAGTGAATCAACAAATGCATGCAAGGAGCTCTGTAAATGCTGAAGGTGCAGCTCATCTAAACATTCATCAATGATGAGAACCACAGGTGCAGAAGTTCTCGAATCAGTAACTGGAACAAAACTTGGTCTCTTATTCCCTGTTTGAATGAAATCAACCAAAGGTGATGACAACTCAGGAAAATTACGAAGCTCTTCCTTGCTCAATGCTATGTATTCACCTTCACTTCCATTTAGATTCCCGCAGATTACACACTGCCATTGGCCTGAGCCAATTAGTATGTTGGAATATATATTCGAATAAGCTCCACAATCATGGCATCGATGAGGATCCCGTTGTACCACTTGAGGACCTAGTGAAGTCTCCCTCCCAGGAGAAACCAATACTCCAAAACCTAAACTAGGCACATTTGCTTGTTTCTTGTGTTTCAACACCTGATACACAAAATAAAAGGAAGAGGGGAAATCAATTATAGATAGAAATAGTGCATATAACTGCAAAGATAAACAGGTTGTAAAATATAATAATATGTGCATAATCATAAAATCTGAAATAGAAATTCAAGACTTTGATAGCAAAATCTTAGAAAAGGGACATTAAAATAAATAAATAAAATACTTCAGCTTCTCATTTCATTCCTCAAAGAATAAGAGATACCTTATGAGCTGAGAATAAAACGCATGGTGACTTTCCATCGGGCACAAGTTCCTCTATAGCACTGGGAAGTTGATGTTGCAGCTCCACTGACCCATTTGAAAAATATGGAGGTGAAGATGTGGGCAAAGATGAGGCTGATGAGAGAGCAACTGGCTGAGGAGTTGCAGGAGAGGTTCTGAAAGGCACAGCAGCAGGCTGGACTGGTGATATAAATACAGGGGGGGCAGGGGGAGTGCTCAGATGGGAAACAGGGCTTCCCGTTTTGAATCCATTTGCCGGTGATAACATAGCGGGATATTTTATTGAAGATGAAGGGATCTGATCTTGCTGTAAATTAGATGGAGGAAATCTAGGTGCTACAGGGGAGACTGTGGGAGGGGCAGGAGCAATTGGACTTTTATCAGGTTTAGACGAAAGAGAATCCATCGTTGCAATTGAAAATCTCCTTTAATTGAATATAACGCCAATCAAATTCCACCCTTGGAATGAATCAAACGTACAGGATTAAAACGTTTAATAATAACTTCAACGCAATGTTCACCAGAAAAAGCCGATAGAAACCCCATAAACAGAGATGATTAAAAAAAACTCACAAGTCTCAACAATTCAACCGGCATGATTAAAAAACAAAGAAGCGAATTTGATCCCTCGGCTATCTCCCCTCAATTCAAGCTTCGATACAATCCCTTCTTCCAAATTCCAGCCTATAATAAAAAATTTAAAACTAAAAAGATCAAATCTAGGGCTTTTTTTAAATAAAATACAAAATCAAGGAAATTTCATACCTGATATGAGACGGAATAAGAAAGAAAGGAGAGCCTTTTTTATTTGAATTATCGAGGACTTGGAACCTCCACAATCTATTGACTCTCCTTAAATATAACTCTTTCTTCTCCGTTTCTGTGTTGGTTTTTCGGGGCTTAATCTAAAGGAGCACGAGAAACAGAGCCCATTGCCATTGTCATCGATCTATCCATAATGGATTTCCATTGCGCACCCACGGAAATTCTCACGTGCGGCGCTAAATATATGACTAAAAAAAATAGTACCGGTTTTGTTATTGTTGCGTATAATAAAATCGGTAAAAATTACCGAAAATATTATTATTTCTATCGTTTTTGTTATTATTTTGACATTTTACTGGGTTTCTTAACAAAATAGGTAAAAACGCTATCGATTTTGTTATTGTTGTGCATAATAAAACCAAAAAAATTACTGAAAACATAATTATTTATATCGGTTTTGTTATTATTTTGGCATTTTATCGGGTTTCTTAACAAAACCGGTAACAACACTATCGATTTTGTTATTTTTTTACCGGTTTTGTTATTGTTGGACATTTTACCGGAAATTTTAAAAAACATTAATGTTTTAAATAGAAATAATAATGTTTTAGGTAATTTTTACCGATTTTGTTATGCCCAACAATAACAAAACCGGTAAAAATAGATTTTTTTAATGATAAAATTAGTAAACACAAAGATTTGTTTCCAACATTTTGTCCAGTATGGTTCTCAAACATAAAGTTTCCAAAACAGTGTCGATACATTTATTGTAAGTATCGATCATCAAAACATCGAAGCCGATTATTATAAAGTAATAGGTAAAATATACCGGTTTAGTGAGAGAATAGGTAAACATATGTGTCGATACATTTTCTAAAAGTACCAACCCCAAAAATATCGAAACCGATAATTATAATGTAATAGGTAATTTTACAATGTAACCAATATAAATATACCAGTTTTTTGATAGAATATGTCAACATAATATATCGAAACAAATTTAAAAAGTGTCAATACATTTTGTCCAGAATGAATGCCAAACGAGGTGCACGCATAAAGTGTCAATTCATTTATTAAAAGTATCGATCCCAAAAACATCGAAACCGATAATTACAATGCAATAGGTAAATTTACAATGTACTTGGTATAAATATATCGGTTTTATGAGAAAATAGGTTTACATAATGTATCGACACGTTTTAAGTTTGTGTCGACACTTTTTTTCAAAATGAATATCCAAGGAGGTGCACGCATAAAGTGTCGATACATTTAAAATTGTATCAATCCCAAAAACATCGAAACCGATAATTATAATGTAATAGGTAAATTTGCAATGTTACCAGTATAAATATATCGATATAAATCTTTTTGTTTACTAATTTTGTCATTAAAAAAAGTCTATTTTTACCGATTTTGTTATTGTTGGACATAATAAAACCGGTAAAAATTACCTAAAACATTATTATTTCTACGTAAAACATCAATGTTTTTTAACATTTCCGGTAAAATGTCCAACAATAACAAAGCCGATAAAAAAAATAACAAAATCGGTAACACTTTTACCAGTTTTGTTAAGAAACCCGATAAAATGTCAAAATAATAATAAAACCGGTAGAAATAATGATGTTTTCGGTATTTTTTTACCGGTTTTGTTATGCACAACAATAACAAAGCCAATAATATTTTTACCGGTTTTGTTAAGAAACCCGATAGAATGCCAAAATAATAACAAAACCGGTAAAAATAATGATGTTTTCGGTAATTTTTACCGATTTTGTTATGCACAACAATAACAAAATCGGTAGCGTTTTTTATCGATTTTGTTAAAAAAACCCGATAAAATGCCAAAATAATAACAAAATCGGTAGAAATAATAATGTTTTAGATAATTTTTACCGGTTTTGTTATGCATAACAATAACAAAACCAATAGCGCTTTTATCGGTTTTGTTAAGAAACCCGATAAAATGCCAAAATAATAACAAAATCGGTAAAAATAATGATGATTTCGATAATTTTTACCAGTTTTGTTATGCACAACAATAACAAAACCGGTAAAAACTGATAGCGCTTTTACCGGTTTTGTTAAAAAAACCTGGTAAAATGTCAAAATAATAATAAAACTGATAGAAATAATGATGTTTTAGGTAATTTTTATCGGTTTTGTTATGCACAACAATAACAAAACTAATAGCGCTTTTATCGGTTTTGTTAAGAAACCTGATAAAATGCCAAAATAATAACAAAATCGATAGAAATAATAATGTTTTCGGTAATTTTTACCGTTTTTATTATGCACAACAATAACAAAACCGGTAGCGTTTTTACCGATTTTGTTAAAAAATTCGGTAAAATACCAAAATAATAACAAAACCGATAGAAATAATGATGTTTTAGATAATTTTTACAGATTTTGTTATGCACAACAATAATAAAACTGGTGTAAATTTTAACCAGTCACTTGTTAATCACGCCGTTTTTTAACCGTCGCACAACCGAACAACCCCACCCTTCCATTTGAACCAACCGTAATGGTTCATTTTGCCCTGCTGGCTTGATCGCTTGTTTCTACGTGTCACACTCTTGACCCCTAGCTTTTATATTCCCCAAATGTATAGTCACATAATCTTACGGCTACGTTTATAAACACTTTTGGGTAATGAAACGACGACGTATCGTTATCAGCCATTAACGTTATCTTACGATTTCCGGTCCCACTCTTTCAATGGATACGATACGAATACTGTATCAAGAAATAAATAAATAAATAAATACAAACAAAAAAGGGCACTGAGTTCGTACTGTTTGGGAGCTGTGCCGACTGTCGAGTTCTTAATATCATGCCCATTATCACGACAAAACCCTAATTTCCTTAGATTTTTCTTTCATTCGCGCCCAATCTCCGCCGATGCAGCACGAGGACCCTAGAAACGGTGAGTCGGCTCACCGCAGCTCCAAAAAACCCAAACTTTCCTCCAAGTTTATTACCGAGTCGGATACCCGTGACGAGTTCTCTCACCACCAGCCACGTGTCGCTCGCATCAACAACGGGAGTTTTGGTAGCTGTCCCGGCTCAGTTCTCACTGCCCAACGCCATTGGCAGCTGCAGTTCCTCTGCCAACCTGATGCCTTTTACTTCAATACCCTCCGTGACGGAATAACGGCGTCACGGAAAATCATAAAGGACCTCATAAACGCCGACCACGTCGACGAGGTCTCCCTCGTCGATAACGCCACAACCGCCGCTGCCATCGTCCTCCAACGGATCGGCCTAAGTTTCGCCGAAGGGAAGTTCCAGAAAAACGACACGGTTTTAATGCTCCACTGCGCATTTCAGGCCGTTAAAAAATCAATTCAAGCGTATGTCACTCGCGCCGGTGGCTCCGTTATCGAGGTACGGCTACCATTCCCAGTAAATTCAGAGGAAGAAATCATTTCAGAATTCAAAAAATCAATCGAGGAAGGAAAGTCCAACGGTAGAAAGATAAGGTTAGCGATTATCGATCATATTACATCAATGCCATCTGTTGTTATTCCGGTAAAAGAATTAGTTAGGATTTGTAGGGCGGAAGGAATAGAGCAGGTTTTTGTAGACGCTGCACACGCGATTGGGAGCGTGAAAGTAGATGTCAAAGAAGTTGGAGCCGATTTTTATGTTAGCAATTTACATAAGTGGTTTTTCTGCCCGCCTTCTGTAGCATTTCTGTATTGTAAAAATTCAACTTCATCATCTGATTTGCATCACCCTGTTGTTTCACACGAGTATGGAAATGGATTGCCAATTGAAAGCTCCTGGATCGGAACTAGGGATTATAGTTCTCAGCTAGTGGTTCCTTCAGTTTTGGACTTTGTTAACAGGTTCGAAGGTGGGATTGATGGGATAATGAAGAGGAACCATGATGAAGTGGTGAAGATGGGGAAGATGTTGGCGGAGTCTTGGGGGACAAATTTAGGAACTCCTCCAGAGATGTCTGCTGCGATGATTATGGTTGGTTTGCCTTCGAGGTTGTGTCTTAATAGTGAGGAGGATGCTGTGACATTGAGGTCGCATTTGCGAGATCATTATGGGGTCGAAGTTCCAATCTTTCATCAGGTTTCCAAGGACGGGGAAGAGGAAGTTAGAGATAAGGATGGGTTTATTACAGGATATGTGAGAATTTCTCATCAGGTTTATAATAAATTGGAAGATTATGAGAAATTGAGGGATGCTATTAATCAGTTAGTTGAGGATGGGAAAACGTGCAAAATGCTTTATACAGAATGAAGAGGTAATTTCTTTGACATTGTTGCATTTTGGATTGGTTTGTGCAGCTATTTCCGCTAATAAATATTTACTTGTCTCAGTTGTCTGCTTAATGATAATTGTATTCCTGTAGGAAGAGAGTCCATAAGTCTATTATTACTAGGGGAAAAACCAAATATTTCTTCAATGTCCCATTATTTTTCTTATGCTAGTTGAAGTATTCTGATTCTAATTTAATGTTGAAACTGCATGTCTTTGTTAATGAAATGTTTTAACCTGCCTATTCTGTTAGAATCCTTTCTTTGCTGTATACTAGTGGAAGAATGGAATCAGATTCATATTAGTTACCAGAGAATATATACATAAAAATAAGTGACATTTCTAAAAACTTAGTATACTGCTCATACTGATGCATTACTAGTTCAGGGAATCAATATTCATCAGAGGGGGGCAAAGGGAGTTTTTCATGCTAGATGTAACTAATGTGCTTTTCGATTCGTGTGAAATTTATTCTAATCCAAAACCAGAAGATTATGTACCTTAATATCTTCTATTTATGCTTGTCAGGCAGTCATAACAGTCGGAGCAGCATTCTACGGAATAAAATCTGTGTTTTTCCATCTTTCTGATGCTTGTGGCATCACACAGTTCTTAAGGAACCAAACAACATAAAGGAAAAAGAGCAGCGCAGAAGAAATTATATGTGCTTCTTGGAACCGCAAAATCATTTTCGGAGAACCTCTGACCAATGTAATCTGACATGTGTCTGGAGCTTTGTTCTATCAATCCCTGTAGTTGGACAATAAATCTATGAAATCTAGCATTTTTTAGCAGTTAACCTGCTTTCGGCTGAATTTTGTTTTTCTTTAGAATATCTCAAGTGTTCGAGTTTACATGTGTTTGTAATCTGTATAGTATTTGTCTGATACGAATTTCATAAGGCAAGCATCTTTAGCATTTATCAAGACATCTTATGTTATCCCCCAAAGATTTAGAAACGGAGGATCCTGCTGCCTGAGCGGAGGTAATGAAGTGGTGTCTCTTGGGACATGGTTTTCTTTTAGCTAATGACCAAGGTCGTAAAGTTCAATCGCAGAATTTTATGTAAAGGTCAGAACTAAAATTTTATGAAGGTACCAGAATTTTAGCAAAATTTTAGGAGAAACGAAGTGAAAATAGATTAATAGAATAAATATATATAAGAATTTGAAGGACGATTGCCCCCATATTATCCCTATTATTGATGGGACAAGGATAACCTACATGAGAGCAGAAAGAGGGAAATGATAAAATTTTGAAACAACCTAAAATTTCAATCTGGCATTTGACATTACTACTGAAAAGCGAAAGATAAAAGCATTTTTACATTTTCAGCTAGATCCTATAGCACATTAACTATAATTTCCTATTCACACTAATCCGTAGCTATCATCATAGAAGAATGAAACAAAACGAAGACTCAAGATGATAGCATCAAGCATTCATTATCTATGTCCTTGCATAAAAGATATGCAACGATCAGATCAACGTCGTGTAACCCGACGCCAGTGCATGTTGGATTAATCCCAAGCCTAACAGAGTCTTCATTGATTCTTGAAGCACTTTCTCTTTGGGTGTTGGAG
Organism: Hibiscus syriacus; assembly: GCF_006381635.1. Taxonomy (NCBI): domain Eukaryota; kingdom Viridiplantae; phylum Streptophyta; class Magnoliopsida; order Malvales; family Malvaceae; genus Hibiscus; species Hibiscus syriacus. Next base: position 624,694 of record NW_024062804.1, on the reverse strand, counting down.
ACTCTCACATTTGGAGCTGTCCTGCACTTCCCCATGCATTTGCAGGTAGCAACGGTGGCTTCTGCACCTACCTTCTTTTCAAACTCTTCTAACAAGGCAGCAGCTCCCAGCTTCTTACACTTTCCACCCATGCAAACTTCAATCTTCTTGGTTGATGTCCCGCTGTTGCTGTGGTCAGCATTGAAGCTATTTAAGCTGCAACATTCACCATCAATAAGAGGAACTCGAACTCGAATCTTGGGGCTAGAATCCGAGTTCTCTAGCTCCAAAAGTGAGTTAGCTAATATTGATTCCTCTGCCACCATTGGTGCTGCTTCTATTTCTATCTCTTGGGGTCGTTCCAAGGCATTGTCAGTTGGTGCTTCTGTCTCTAGGGATGGTTTCAAAGCATTACTTCTTAGGGTTTTCATGTCAACTACCTCTCCACAATCGCTGTCACTTGATTCAGAGGAAGACGATGATGATTCTGATTTCCCCAAAGTTGCGTTGAGCTGGGCTTGTCCCTCTTTCAATTTTCTCTTTAACTCCTTTTGTTCTAATTTCAACTTTTGCAGTTGTGCCAACAAAACATTACTTGCTTCCTGTAAAAAAACAGGATTTGAGGATTCAAATTCAATCCAATAGACCACAAAAATCCTAATTCATTTTTTCTAAAAAATTCTCATTGAAAGAAAGGATAACAGTTCAATTAAAGAGAAAGTAAACTATTTTATCAGGATCAAACCAATCACAAAAGTCAGAAGTAGAAACAGAAAAGGAAAATTAATCTCTTTACCTGAATCATCGTCACCTTAACTTCAGCGGCCAATCCGATCCTAATATCCTGGCCCGCAGCAAGATGAGGAAGCATGGACAAATCCTTAGATAATCTCTTCATAAGCTTCAACTTCTCCTTGACTCTCCTGATCTCAGTGCTTTTTCCCTTGCCTTTTTTCGTGGCAACGCCACCGGCATCACAACCACCGCTAGGCGCTGCATAATACTGGACACGCCCTAAATCAGAAAACTGGAAACTCAATCTGCGGCAAGATTTAATCCTCGACCTAACTGAAACCCTGGAACCTCCAACACCAATATTCAACTCCCCGGAAAACCGACCGCCAATATCAACCCTAGCCGCCGGAAGCCCTGAAACCGTCCTGCAAACAATGCCTGCGGTCTCCATGGCGTGATCCGATGGTATATATTCCCGTTTAGCTTTGGAAAAGGATCGGATGGAATTGAAAGAAAAGCAATTTCATATATATTGAAATATACGTTGCCTTAACGGTTTCGGTTTCCTGGAAGGGAAGGGACTACTTTACGTGTCACGCTATTAATGGTTAAATTAAATCTAAAGCTGACGTGGAAAGGTCAATGCCCTTGGCGGAGGCGGTTGTGAGGAATTCAGTTTACCACGTTCTATGTACACAGAAACATGCGTTTCGTTTGAATATCAGCGGTGCGATGACCTTATCCGATTAATAAGGGTTTGGATTTGGCCACCTCATCGTTACGTTTCTGCCGAGTGGCAGTAAAGTTTTCCTTTTAGTGCCACGTAGGCGTTACAGAACACATCGTGTCCTTGTCGGGAAATAAAATCCATGAGAAATAGTATAAAGAGATGGCCTTAGAAAACGGGCAACGAATTTTTGGAGCAATATCCGGATATGTTCATTTATGACTAAACTTTTTAATATAAAATAATTTAATTATGATAATTAGTTTTATCATAATATAAATATGATTTATGTAATATAATTACGAGTATTTATTAATATATTAAAATTAAAAATTTAAATTAGAATAAATTAATTAAGTTTTAATTGAAAAGATAATGTCAAATATAATCATAGAAAGAAAAAAAAATTTAATAGAGAAAACATGATATAATAATAAAAATATCATTTCATAAAAAAATAAAATATTTATTAAAAACTACATCAAAGCTCAAATATGTAAAATAAAACTAAAAATGAAAAATAATGTATAACAAATTATCATAATTTAATAGGAGAAAAAAAATCAAAATCTTCCCTTATACGCACAATCTAAAAAAAACTAACATTAGATCATATTATATTCAAGACTGAAGATTAATGCATATTGTAGACATTTATTTTTGTCCATATGGCATTTACATGATTTATGTGTTATTATTTATAGTATATCCTATGTGTATTATATTACATAATATACACATATTATATATTATAATTATATAGCGTATGTTTATTACTATTAATTTGTTTTTCATTACATGTTGTAGGCTTGAATATTCGGCCCAAGATTATTACAAAACTACTGGCTCACATGGGACCTAAAATCAACTTCCTAACGTTGAACCCAAGCTTTCCCAATGCCGCATGCCTTCATCCCAAGCCAACCACCATTTTTCACGGTCAAACGCCCACCTGTCTCGGCCACCAACAAGCAAGGACCTCGTTAGCATTACCAACAAACCACAACGTCAATGTTTTACTAGAAATCAAACACTCTAAAAATAGCATGTAATTTCATTATAAATAAAGCCTGTAATCGAACCTAAAGGGGAGGACACAGAGGGTTGTACACGATTTTACAGTGGAAATACAATAAATATACGAGCAAAATCCTAAAATATTCTTATCATTCGAAGTTCTTTTTTTTCTCTATAAAAATTCGAAAAGAAAATCACTGAGACATTACGCACGAATATCTCACTAGCAGACACGAAATATACTCAGGACAAAAAATACGGGAAGCATTTGAAACAGTGGGCAGATAATACAAAAAATAAGACGAGGAGTATTCAAAAGAAATACCCAGAAAAAAGACGCAAGAAATACTACGAGGAAACTAAAAGGAAAAGAAGGGAGAGAAGACTTACTACGGTCGTCGGAGCCTCCACGCACCATCGAAGAAATGAGACATAAAAGGTAAAATTTGTAGATCTACGTCGTTAGAATATTTTTCGGTTGAAACAAGGCCGGAGTGTTTCTGAAAAATTTGTAGATCTCGTTTTGTAAAAGTGAAAAACGAAAATGAAAAAAGATTGAACAAGTTAATGCAGTTACCTACTTTTAATTATTATAAGAAATAATAGTAAGAACAAATTTATCCATGAAAACGCAATATTCAAGATTGGTGGGTCCTATGTCTACCATCATGCTCACTTTGCGCCCACACCATCACATGTTTCACTATTTTGAATTTGAAAACTTCTTATTATATTTATTCAATCTATTTTTAGTTTACCTTTTTTAATTTCAATAATACTAACTTTATTTTCTTAATAGTTTAGAACGGTTAAAGTGTTTAATATTTGTTTATTTATTTATTTTTTAATTATTAATAATACATATACATCATATAAGTACCATTATCAATAGTTGAAGAAAATAACATTAGTATACCACAATAGTTAAGTTTCAGTATTTTTTTATTTATTATTATTAATTTTTTCCTTTAATTTATTATTTTATTATTATTATTATTTATTTTCATGTTTATTCTGTGATTTATTTATTTAATATATTTTTATCTAACATTTTTGACTCATTTAGAAAATTTTCAACCAATCAGAGGTAAGTAATTCGAATCGAGTTTTTTAAAAATTTAAATTTAAATTTTTAATTTTCGCAATGAAAGATAACCGACAAATTAATTGGTACCGAAAGGACGGTTCAAGGGTGCTAATCCTTCCTTGACCGTAACCGACTCCCGAACTCGACACGTTTCTGGTACAACACAGATCAAATAAGATGGTGTCCGACCCACCTAAATTCGCTCTAAATTGGTCGGTGGCGACTCCCAATCCACATTTTCCAAGTCGAAGCCCAATTCCGGGGCCCAACCGAAAGACGGTTCCGACAGCTTGGTGACTCCACTGGGGACAGGTAAGTGAGTCAGGCCGAAATTAATTTTCGGTTGTCTTTTTATGCGAAAATGGTAAATTTAAATTTATTTATTCGATTCTAATTATTTATCTTAGATTATTTTTCAAATAAATAGTTGTATTGACGTTTTTTTAATGATTTCAGAGTTTTTCAAAATTGTCATCTCTAAGCTCTAAACCCGAGCTCCAAACCCGTTTTAAGTGGGGGTGAAAGCGACGCATTCGTGTGAATTTATTCACCGCATATGCCTAGCAAGTAGCCTTCGGGATTCATATACCTTATGTCTTCGTGTGAATTTATTCACCGTGCGGGCATAAGGGAATGTTTCCTCTCGAGTTTAACTTAGTCCACACAAGCTTGTAATGAGCTTAGGACTAAGGGTCTGGCAAGCCCAAAGGGGCACCAGCAAGGAGAACTTGAATACCTTTTTAGAACCTAAACCGGGAGAGTATAAGGAATTAGAGCTACCCCAAAACCTCATTCCAAACCCTAAGCTGCTTTATTTCATGCTTTATTTTCTGTTCAAAGCATGCGAACTAGACAAATATGCGGTTAGGATTTGTTTGAAATTAGCATGCGGGATAGAGATCATGTCCGGGTAGGAAATAAAGCATGCGGGGTAGATATCATGTGGGGTAGGATTTTTCATTTTTTTATTGTTTTGATTTACCTCACTAACCCTTTTATTTTTTATTTTCTTTTATTTTGTGTTCATCGTTTGCATCATTTAAAACGATGTGTTGATCAACCAAAAATGTGTTTGTTAAACATGAATAATCTGCATTAATGGACAAAGGGGTTATAATACAAAGAGATAAAAAGCTCAGAAGTCCATCTGTGGTCAAAGAATACTCAGAGGCAAAGGTTGCAGGGGCAAGACGAGGAAAATGTTGCTGACCCATATGCTCCTTTTGAAAACTACGATAACAAGTGGCGAAACCCCAGCTAAACTGCAGACCATTATTGACAAATTCTAGAAACAAGTCGATAAACTTCGGATAGAGGGCTCCAATGGCACTTTCGTTTGGATCAAGCTCGACATAGAGTGAAAGCCGGAGATGCAGTCATTCGAGACCCCTTTTGGGGCAAGCATCCCATCACCTGCACAAGTTTAGCCAAAGGAGCCGGAATGGTTCGACAGGATATTCAACCAGTGAAAAAGACGAATCAACTTGTCAGAAGCTGTGCAGGATTTGTACCATCAAAAAAAGTTTTTTGTCTCTTCAGACGTAACACTTTTGTCACCAATAAGGGTTATTCAGAATAACAGGCACATTTTTTGGATCAATTCTCGGACATTTCATGCATCATATATTTAGACATTTTGCATTTTTTTTCTTTGCATTTTGTTATTTTCTTTGCATTCACATTAACTAACATAAGCATGTCTCATCAAAGGGAGCAAATACTGGATACACCGCCTCAAGCATTGGACACACCTCATTCGCATAACACTCGTTTGAAGAAGAAGAGCATGGAAGCCAGAATTACACAAATCGAGGAGAATATGTTGAAACTACAGAAAGAGCTAGAAGATAAGATAAACCAAAATAGTCGAAATACTCTAGAAACAATCACAAAGAACCAAGAGTCCTTGGTTGATCAGATCGTTGCCAAGTTAGTTGGCCTACAACAGACCAGTGCGCCTGGGGCAGGTTCACCGGAAGAGGTAACTATACAACCTACCTCGCAAGTGGTTATCTCACCTGAAATCTTACCAGAACTTCGAGGGGACTTATCTGCTACAAAAGCAAAGCCCTCGTCCTCTATATTTAACCCTAAGAACAATCCGGGTTATTACCATGTACCAGATTTGGACGAAGAGGACAAAACGAGGAAGATGGAGGAAAAAATCAAACAATTGGAAGACCAAATGAAGGTAGTCAAAGAAGACCATGACTACCATGAAATCGATGTCGCAAAACTCAGTCTAGTCCCAGACTTGGTTCTTCCTCCGAAATTTAAGTCTCCGGAATTCGAGAAGTTTGACGGGAACAGTTGTTCATCCGCTCACATCACCATGTTCTGTCGAAAGATGACAGGATATGGAGGAAACGACCAGCTCCTGATTCACTGCTTCCAGGAGAGTCTGTCGGGCTCAGTCATTCGGTGGTACAACCAGCTAAGCCGATCAAATATCAAGACCTGGAAGGACCTGGCTAAGTCATTCTTGGAACAATATAAACATGTCAACGACTTAAGGCCAGATCAAGTTATGCTACAAAGCATGGAAAAGAAGCATAACAAAAGTTTCAGGTAGTACGCACAAAAATGGAGGGACTTGGCTGTGCAAGTTCATCCACCTTTAGATGAAAAGGAAACTAGAAAGTTGTTTGTACAACCCCTGAAGGCACCTTACTTTGGGCATTTGGTAGCAATCACGTCGGGAAGTTTCTCAAATTTAGTCATGGCCGGTGAGATGGTTGAATTGGCCATAAAACAAGGAAAGATTGAAGGAGGTGACTCTAGTAGAAAGCCTCCCGTGAAGAACAAGGACCGCGAGATCAATAATGTCAACACCTACAATGCTAGCAAAGGTGTTACGATCTCAAAAACAACTGCAACTGTACCATCTGGTACTTCTAACCAATATCAGAGAGAACCTAGAAAGGAAAGGGAACATTTCGATCCTATTCCGATAACATACAAGGAACTCTATCAGCAACTTCTTGACACCCACGTAGTGTCACCATATCCGGTGGAACCCATGAAGCCCCCATACCACAATTGAGAACTGTTACGCATTCAAGAGAGTCGTACAGAAGATGCGTAACCAGAACTGGATCGACTTCAACAACTTGGGAGCATCCAAGTGAGAAAGATCATTTCATCATTTGAGGCATTCTATTTGAACTTGTTTTTTCTCACTTTTTCAAGTTTTGTAAGAACATTTATGTTATTTTAATGATGACGATCAATGAATCACATTTGCAAACTTACAATTCTTTGAATATCATTTGAATTAAGAAACTATGTGAATGGTTCAAAGTTACGGATCTTTGACAAAGTAACATGTTTTAAAACAAGGACCTTGACCTTACCCAGAATATACCCTCAAACACCGTACCCTGCTCTTACAATTACCCAATACAACCTTTTCCTTTCATAAGATACGGACAACATCATGGGGCATCATTTGCATATGACAATTACTATGTTTTTTATTTAAGATGTCCAATGACGATGATGATCTTTACAAATGAAAGAGTCGAGTAGGTGAATCCAGTTTAGGTCAATTGCTTGAAAATTGAACTCTAAAATGAAATTTTTGACTTTCAACAAACACCTAGGCTATAACAGGTTCTTCTTGACAATCTTAAGAAATTAAATCCGTAAAGCTGAGTTATTCCACTAAGGCTATTGGTTATAGAGGAAACTTGAAAGCCCTGGTCTTATGAGTAGATTACGTTCAAACCATGACATTGCTCGGACACTTGGCAATTCGGTGTTTGCTCCACTGCTCTTGTCAGGCTGAAGACTCTGTGATGAAATGAACCCTTCAGTGAACTTGATGAAACTGATCATAATGTTAAGTGGTCCCTCTAAAGCAATTGGTTAAACGCCTCGGCTTTATGGATCCAGCTTGCCAGATAACGGCAAATTAAATCAAATTTATCTAAGCAAGAAATTTTCGGTAATGTTGGACTAAGGGAGTTAAGGAACACCTGTTATAGTCGACTACACACGAGCACTCAAGAATTTCATTTTTAGACCGATATTTTTTGTACTGCCTTTGTTGGAGGAGCCTACAAAGCTTGAACAAATAGAAGATTTCAGAGGACCGAAATAAAATGTCTAGTAATTGGTCATTCTAGTTGCGTCATTTTGTCCGCACCCAAATGAAATGCCAAAGCATATTTCGATATTTAAAAAAAATGACATTTTGGGTTACCAAAACCTTAGAAATGAGGCCAACCTAAAGCCAACTCATCCATTTGAACATTTGTCATAGATTTGTAACTCTGAAAGCATTTAAAGAGCTCTTGATTCCTTTGATATTCTTTGAACTCACATTTACAATTTGATTCAATTGCGAACAATATTTTACAACATTTTTATCATTTCTCTCTCCTAAAACAAGAAAAAGGAAAAAACATTTTCAAGCAGAACAGTCTCAGATATGAAAGGTCTGTAAAGCCAAAGCTCGGGAAGCAAATGGGGCACGATCCATTCCAAGGACCAGATTGACAGGCCAAATATGAGACTCCATCCAATAAATAACACATAATTCATTCATGTTGCATGCATCTTAGACATACTTAGGTGCATCACATTCGTCATTTTGGCATACATGATTTTTTTGCAGCTTTTAGAATCAAGTTTCAACTTCAGGATGAAGGATACTCGATTCACAAGCGCCTTTGAAGAACGATGGTGGTTGCTTAACTCATCAGTGAGAAACTACACCTCAACCGACTTGACATATCTACAGATCTCAGAACCAATTTCAGATAGGTTCGAGAACCAATTCAGACCAAATCCAGTTCAAGAACTCAACAAAGAGCAGCATGTTCCCAGTTAACACTTTGAAGCCAGATTTCAATTCCATGACGGAAGATATCCCGCTGACGAAATTTATCAGTGGACTATCATGTGAAGGGAAGTCATCCAAAAATAATATTATTCGGTTCAGAATCACTCAAAGGAGCCACCTGAAGAACTATGATTGACCTAGACCTGTGAAGGGAGGCCATTTTTTTAAAAGATAGCATTTACAACATAACTCAAGGCTATAAGGGTTATCTGCCAGCAAAGACCTTCGAGTTCGACCACACTCAGCTCCAAGGCACATCATTTGCAATATAGCTCAAGGCAAGAAGGGTTATTTGCCAACAAAAGACCTTTGAGTTCGACTACGCTCAACTCAACGACACATCATTTGTAGCATAGCTTAAGATGAGAAGGGCTATCTGCCAAAGACCCCCGAGTTCGATTACACTCATCTTCGAGGGCACATCATTTACAGCATAACTCAAGGCTAGAAGGGTTATCTGTAACCAAATACCTTCGAGTTCGACTACGCTCAGCTCCAAGACACATCATTTGCAGTATAGCTTAAGTCGAGAAGGGCTATCTGCCAAAGACCCTCGAGTTCGACTATGCTCAGCTTCGAGGGCACATCATTTACAGTATAACTCAAGGCTATAAGGGTTATCTGTCACCAGAAGACCTTTGAGTTCGACTACGCTCAGCTCAACGGCATATCATTTGCAGCATAGCTCAAGTCGAGAAGGGCTATCTGCCAAAGACCCCCGAGTTCGATTACACTCAGCTTCGAGGGCACATCATTTGCGGTAAAACTTAAGTCGAGAAAGGTTATCTGCCAACCAAAGACCTTTGAGTTCGACTACGCTTAGCTCCAAGGCATATCCTTCGCAGCATAGCTTAAATCGATAAGGGCTATCTGCCAAAGACCCTCAAGTTCGATTACACTCAGCTTCAAGGGCACATCATTTACAGCATAACTCAAGGCTAGAAGGGTTATCTGTCACCAAAAGACCTTCGAGTTCGACTACGCTCAGCTCCAAGACACATCATTTGCAGCATAGCTTAAGTCGAGAAAGGCTATCTGCCAAAGACCCCCGAGTTCGATTACACTCAGCTTCGAGGGCATATCATTTACATCATAACTCAAGGCTATAAGGGTTATCTGTCACCAAAGACCTTCGAGTTCGACTACGCTCAGCTCCAAGGCATATCATTTGCAGCACACCTTAAGTCTAGAAGGGTTGTCTGCCAACCAAAGACCTTCGAGTTCGACTACGCTCAGCTCCAAGGCACATCATTTGCAGCATAACTTAAGTCGAAAAGGGCTATCTGTCAAAGACCTTCGAGTTCGATTACACTCAACTCAAAGGCACCATCATTTACAACATAGCTCAAGGCAAGAAGGGCTATTTGTCAATAAAATTGTCGAGTTTGACTTTATTCAGCTCGATGGCACATCATTCAATACTGTCCGGCTGCAATCGAGGCTTTCAAATCGAGAATAAGACCTGGGTTAGCCGTGCCTTAGTGGCAAGAAACCGCTTTCCGACAGCATAACTTAAATCAAGAAAAGCTATATGTCAACGAATACCTTTCGAGTTCAATGTCATTCAGCTCAAAGGTATATCAACCACATGGTAGAATCAAAGAACTATTTTCCAGTCGAGTTTTCCAACCAAGGTCTTTAAACCGAGAAGAAGACCGAAGGGCAACCAAAAGTCCAATCCCGATTCAAATCCCAAACTGCGGCTTCAATTCTATAACATTTCGAGATAGACTCGACTTCACGATAGAAGAGCCATCCGTAACTCAATTCGACAGGGAGTTATTCTTTCAGAGTCAATTTTTCAACTCCACAGAACGAAAATTTGTGTCTTTTTGTCTTTGTCCCATTTTTCGTTTCTCGAAAAAGGAAAAAGAGGGGCAACTGTAGACACTTATTTTCGTCCATATGGCATTTACATGATTTATGTGTTATTATTTATAGTATATCCTATGTGTATTATATTACATAATATACACATATTATATATTATAATTATATAGCGTATGTTTATTACTATTAATTTGTTTTTCATTACATGTTGTAGGCTTGAATATTCTGCCCAAAATTATTACAAAACTACTGGCTCACATGGGACCTAAAATCAGCTTCCCAACGCTGAACCCAAGCTTTCCCAATGCCGCATGCCTTCATCCCAAGCCAACCGCCATTTTTCACGGTCAAACGCCCACCTTTCTTGGCCACCAACAAGCAAGGATCTTGTTAGCATTACCAACAAACCACAACGTCAATGTTTTACTAGAAATCAAACACTCTAAAAATAACATGTAATTTCATTATATATAAAGCCTGTAATCGAACCTAAAGGGGAGGACACAGAGGGTTGTACACGATTTTACAGTGGAAATACAATAAATATACGAGCAAAATCCCAAAATATTCTTATTATTCGAAGTTCTTTTTTTTCTCTGTAAAAATTCGAAAAGAAATCATTGAGATATTATGCACGAAGATCCCACTAGCAGACACGAAATGTACTCGGGACAAAAAATACGGGAAGCATTCGAAACAGTGGGCAGAGAATAAAAAAAATACGACGAGGAGTATTCAAAAGAAATACCCAGAAAAAGACGCAAGAAATACTACGAGGAAACTAAAAGAAAAAGAAGGGATAGAAGACTTACTACGGTCGTCGGAGCCTCCACGCACCATCGAAGAAACGAGACATAAAAGGTAAAATTTGTAGATCTACGTCGTTATGATATTTTTCGGTTGAAACAAGACCGGAGTGTTTCTGGAAAATTTGTAGATCTCGTTTTGTAAAAGTGAAAAACGAAAATGGAAAAAGGTTGAACAAGTTAATGCAGTTACCTACTTTTAATTATTATAAGAAATAATAGTAAGAACAAATTTGTCCATGAAAACACAATATTCAAGATTGGTGGGTCTTATGTCTGCCATCATGCTCACTTTGCCCCCACACCATCACATGTTTCACTATTTTGAATTTGAAAACTTCTTATTATATTTATTCAATCTATTTTTAGTTTACCTTTTTTAATTTCAATAATACTAACTTTATTTTCTTAATAGTTTAGAACGGTTAAAGTGTTTAATATTTGCTTATTTCTTTATTTTCTAATTATTAATAATATATATACATCATATAAGTACCATTATCAATAGTTGAAGAAAATAACATTAGTATACTATAATAGTTAAGTTTCATTATTTTTTATATGTTATTATTTATTTATTATTTATTTTTATTTTTTCCTTTAATTTATTAATTTATTATTATTATTTATTTTCATGTTTATTCTGTGATTTATTTATTTAATATTTTTTATCTAACATTTTTGACTCATTTAGAAAATTTTCAACCAATCAGAGGTAAGTAATTCGAATCGAGTTTTTTAAAAATTTAAATTTAAATTTTTAATTTTCACAATGAAAGACAACCGACAAATTAATTGGTACCGAAAGGGCGGTTCAAGGGTGCTAATCCTTCCTTGACCGTAACCGACTCCCGAATTTGACACGTTTCTGGTACAACACAGATCAAGTAAGATGGTGTCCGACCCACCTAAATTCGCTCTAAATTGGTCGGTGGTGACTCCCAATCCACATTTTCCAAGTCGAAGCCCAATTCCGGGGCCCAACCGAAAGACGGTTCCGACAGCTTGGCGACTCCACTGGGGACAGGTAAGTGAGTCAGGCCGAAATTAATTTTCGGTTGTCTTTTTATGCGAAAATGGTAAATTTAAATTTAAATTTAAATTTATTTATTCGATTCCAATTATTTATCTTCGATTATTTTTCAAATAAATAGTTGTACTGACGTTTTTTTAATGATTTCAGAGTTTTTCAAAATTGTCATCTCTAAGCTCTAAACCCGAGCTCCGAACCCGTTTTAAGTGGGGGTGAAAGCGACGCATTCGTGTGAATTTATTCACCGCATATGCCTAGCAAGTAGCCTTCGGGATTCATATACCTTAAGTCTTCGTGTGAATTTATTCACCGTGCGGGCATAAGTGAATGTTTCCTCTCGAGTTTAACTTAGTCCACACAAGCTTGTAATGAGCTTAGGACTAAGGGTCTGGCAAGCCCAAAGGGGCACCAGCAAGGAGAACTCGAGTACCTTTTTAGAACCTAAACCGGGAGAGTATAAGGAATTAGAGCCCACCCCAAAACCTCATTCCAAACCCTAGGCTGCTTTGTTTCCTGATTTATTTTCTGTTCAAATCATGCGAACTAGACAAATATGCGGTTAGGATTTGTTTGAAATTAACATGCGGGATAGAGATCATGTCCGGGTAGGAAATAAAGCATGCGGGGTAGATATCACGTGGGGTAGGATTTTTTATTTTTTTATTGTTTTGATTTACCTCACTAACCCTTTTATTTTTTGTTCTCTTTTATTTTGTGTTCATCGTTTGCATCATTTAAAACGATGTGTTGATCCACAAAAAATATGTTTGTTAAACATGAATAATCTGCATTAATAGACAAAGGGGTTATAATACAAAGAGATAAAAAGCTCATAAGTCCAGCCGTGGTCAAAGAATACTCAGAGGCAAAGGTTGCAGGGGCAAGACGAGGAAAATGTTGCTGACCCAGACGCTCCTTTTGAAAACTATGATAACAAGTGGCAAAACCCCAGCTAAGCTGAAGACCATTATTGACGAATTCTAGAAACAAGTCGATAAACTTTGGATAGAGGGCTCCAATGGCATTTTCGTTTGGATCACCTGCACAAGTTTAGCCAAAGGAGCCGGAATGGTTCGACAGGATATTCAACCAGTGAAAAAGACGAATCAACTTGTCAGAAGCTGTGCATGATTTGTACCATCAAAAAAAGTTTTTTATCTCTTCAGACGTAACACTTTTGTCACCAATAAGGGTTATTCAGAATAACAGACACATTTTTTGGATCAATGCCTCGGACATTTCATGTATCATATATTTAGACATTTTGCATTTTTTTTCTTTGCATTTTGTTATTTTCTTTGCATTCACATTAACTAACATAAACATGTCTCATCAAAGGGAGTAAATACTGGATACACCGCCTCAAGCATTGGACACACCCCATCCGCATAACACTCGTTTGAAGAAGAAGAGGATGGAAGCCAGAATTACACAAATCGAGGAGAATATGTTGAAACTACAGAAAGAGCTAGAAGACAAGATAAACCAAAATAGTCGAAATACTCTAGAAACAATCACAAAGAACCAAGAGTCCTTGGTTGATCAGATCGTTGCCAAGTTAGTTGGCCTACAACAGACCAGTGCACCTGGGGCAGGTTCACCGGAAGGGGTAACTATACAACCTACCCCGCAAGTGGTTATCTCACCTGAAATCTTACCAGAACTTCGAGGGGACTCATCTGCTGCAAAAGCAAAGCCCTCGTCCTCTATATTTAACCCTAAGAACAATCTGGGTTATTACCATGTACCAGATTTGGACGAAGAGGACAAAACGAGGAAGATGGAGGAAAAAATCAAACAATTGAAAGACCAAATGAAGGTAGTCAAAGGAGACCATGACTACCATGAAATCGATGTCGCGGAACTCAGTCTAGTCCCAGACTTGGTTCTTCCTCCGAAATTTAAGTCCCTGGAATTCGAGAAGTTTGACGGGAATAGTTGTCCATCCGCTCACATCACTATGTTCTGCCGAAAGATGACAGGATATGGAGGAAACGACCAGCTCCTGATTCACTGTTTCCAGGAGAGTCTGTCGGGCTCAGTCATTCGGTGGTACAACCAGCTAAGCCGATCAAATATCAAGACCTGGAAGGACCTGGCTAAGTCATTCTTGGAACAATATAAACATGTCAACGACATAAGGCCAGATCGAGTTATGCTACAAAGCATGGAAAAGAAGCATAACGAAAGTTTCAGTCAGTACAAACAAAAATGGAGGGACTTGGCTGTGCAAGTTCATCCAACTTTAGATGAAAAGGAAACTAGAAAGTTGTTTGTACAAACCATGAAGGCACCTTACTTCGGGCATTTGGTAGCAATCACGTCGGGAATTTTCTCAAATTTAGTCATGGCCGGTGAGATGGTTGAACTGGCCATAAAACAAGGAAAGATTGAAGGAGGTGACTCTAGTAGAAAGCCTCCCGTGAAGAACAATGATCGCGAGATCAATAATGTCAACGCCTACAACGCTAGCAAAGGTGTTACGATCTCAAAAATAACTGCAGCTGTACCATCTGGTACTTCTAACAAATCTCAGAGAGAACCTAGAAAGGAAAGGGAATATTTCGACCCTATTCTGATGATATACAAGGAACTCTATCAGCAACTTCTTGGCACCCACGTAGTGTCACCATATCCGGTGGAACCCATGAAGCCCCCATACCCCAAGTGGTATGATGAGAATACACATTGTGAATATCACGGCGGTATCCCAGGGCATACAATTGAGAACTGTTACGCATTCAAGAGAGTCGTACAGAAGATGCGTAACCAGAACTGGATCGACTTCAACAACTTGGGGGCATCCAAGTGAGGAAGATCATTTCATCATTTGAGGCATTCTATTTGAACTTGTTTTTTTCTCACTTTTTCAAGTTTTGTAAGAACATTTATGTTATTTTAATGATGATGATCAATGAATCACATTTGCAAACTTGTAATTCTTTGAATATCATTTGAATTAAGAAACTATGTGAATGGTTCAAAGTTACGGATCTTTGACAAAGTAACATGTTTTAAAACAAGGACCTTGACCTTACACAGAATATACCCTCAAACACCGTACCCTGCTCTTACAATTAACCAATACAACATTTTCCTTTCATAAGGTACGGACAACATGGGGCATCATTTGCATATGACAATTACTATATTTTTTATTTAAGATGTTCAATGACGATGATGATCTTTACAAATGAAAGAGTCGAGTAGGTGAATTCAGTTTAGGTTAATTGCTTGAAAATTGAACTCTAAAGATGAAATTTTTGACTTTCAACAAACACCTAGGCTATAACAGGTTCTTCTTGACAATCTTAAGAAATTAAATCCGTAAAGCTGAGCTATTCCACTAAGGCAATTGGTTATAGAGGAAACTTGAAAGCCCTGGTCTTATGAGTAGATTACGTTCAAACCATGACATTGCTCGGACACTTGGCAATTCGGTGTTTGCTCCACTGCTCTTGTCAGGCTGAAGTCTCTTTGATGAAATGAACCCTTCAGTGAACTTGATGAAACTGATTATAATGTTAAGTGGTCCCTCTAAAGCAATTGGTTAAACGCCCCAGCTTTATGGATCCAGCTTGCCAGATAACGGCAAATTAAATCAAATTTATCTAAGCAAGAAATTTTCGGTAATGTTGGACTAAGGGAGTTAAGGAACACCTGTTATAGTCGACTACACACGAGCACTCAAGAATTTCATTTTTAGACCGATATATTTTGCACTGCCTTTGTTGGAGGAGCCTACAAAGCTTAAACAAATAGAAGATTTCAGAGGACCGAAATAAAATGTCTAGTAATTGGTCATTCTAGTTGCGTCATTTTGTCCGCACCCAAATGAAATGCCAAAGCATATTTCAATATTTTAAAAAAAATTACATTTTGGGTTACCAAAACCTTAGAAATGAGGCCAACCTAAAGCCAACTCATCCATTTGAACATTTGTCAAAGATTTGTAACTCTGAAAGCATTAAAAGAGCTTTTGATTCCTTTGATATTCTTTGAACTCACATTTACAATTTGATTCAATTGCGAACAATATTTTACAACATTTTTATCATTTCTCTCTCCTAAAACAAGAAAAAGGAAAAAACATTTTCAAGCAGAACAGTCTCAGATATGAAAGGTCTGTAAAGCCAAAGCTCGGGAAGCAAATGGGGCACGGTCCATTCCAAGGACCAGATTGACAGGCCAAACATGAGACTCCATCCAATAAATAACACATAATTCATTCATGTTGCATGCATCTTAGACATACTTAGGTGCATCACATTCGTCATTTTGGCATACATGATTTTTTTGCAGCTTTTAGAATCAAGTTTCAACTTCAGGATGAAGGATACTCGATTCACAAGTGCCTTTGAAGAACGATGGTGGTTGCTTAACTCAGCAGTGAGAAACTACACCTCAACCGACTTGACATATCTACAGATCTCAGAACCAATTTCAGATAGGTTCGAGAACCAATTCAGACCAAATCCAGTTCAACAACTCAACAAAGAGCAGCATGTTCCCAGTTAACACTTTGAAGCCAGATTTCAATTCCATGACAGAAGATATCCGGCTGACGAAATTTATCAGTGGACTTTCCTGTGAAGGGAAGTCATCCAAAAATCATATTATTCGGTTCAGAATCGCTCAAAGGAACCACCTGAAGAACTATGATTGGCCTAGACCTGTGAAGGGAGGCCATTTTTTTTAAAAGATAGCATTTGCAGCATAACTCAAGGCTATAAGGGTTATCTGCCAGCAAAGACCTTCGAGTTCGACCACGCTCAGCTCCAAGGCACATCATTTGCAATATAGCTCAAGGCAAGAAGGGCTATTTTCCAACAAAAGACCTTTGAGTTCGACTACGCTCAACTCAACGACACATCATTTGTAGCATAGCTTAAGTCGAGAAGGGCTATCTGCCAAAGACCCCCGAGTTAGATTACAACCAGCTTCGAGGGCACATCATTTATAACATAACTCAAGGCTAGAAGGGTTATCTGTAACCAAAGACCTTCGAGTTCGACTACGCTCAGCTCCAAGGCACATCATTTGCAGTATAGCTTAAGTCGAGAAGGGCTATCTGCCAAAGACCCTCGAGTTTGACTATGCTCAGCTTCGAGGGCACATCATTTACAGTATAACTCAAGGCTATAAGGGTTATCTGTCACCAGAAGACCTTTGAGTTCGACTACGCTCAACTCAACGGCACATCATTTGCAGCATAGCTTAAGTCGAGAAGGGTTATCTGCCAAAGACCCCCGAGTTCGATTACACTCAGCTTCGAGGGCACATCATTTGCGGCAAAACTTAAGTCGAGAAGGGTTATCTGCCAACCAAAGACCTTTGAGTTCGACTACGCTCAGCTCCAAGGCACATCATTCACAGCATAACTTAAGTCGAGAAGGGCTATCTGCCAAAGATCCTCAAGTTCGATTACACTCAGTTTCAAGGGCACATCATTTACAGCATAACTCAAGGCTAGAAGGGTTATCTGTCACCAAAAGACCTTCGAGTTCGACTACGCTCAGCTCCATGGTACATCATTTGCAGCATAGCTTAAGTCGAGAAGGGCTATCTGCCAAAGACCCCCAAGTTCGATTACACTCAGCTTCGAGGGCATATCATTTACAACATAACTCAAGGCTATAAGGGTTATTTGTCACCAAAGACTTTCGAGTTCGACTACGCTCAGCTCCAAGGCATATCATTTGCAGTACAACTTAAGTCTAGAAGGGTTGTCTGCCAACCAAAGACCTTCGAGTTCGACTACGCTCAGCTCCAAGGCACATCATTTGCAGCATAGCTTAAGTCGAGAAGGGCTATCTGTCAAAGACCTTCGAGTTCGATTACACTCAACTCAAAGGCACCATCATTTACAACATAGCTCAAGGCAAGAAGGGCTATTTGTCAATAAAATTGTCGAGTTTGACTCTATTCAGCTCGATGGCACATCATTCACTACTGTCCGGCTGTAATCGAGGCTTTCAAATCGAGAATAAGACCTAGGTTAGCCGTGCCTTAGTGGCAAGAAACCATTTTCCGACAGCATAGCTTAAATCAAGAAAAGCTATATGTCAATGAATACCTTTCGAGTTCAATGTCATTCAGCTCAAAGGTATATCAACCACATGGTAGAATCAAAGAACTATTTTCCAGTCGAGTTTTCCAACCAAGGTCTTTAAACCGAGAAGAAGACCGAATGGCAACCAAAAGTCCAATCCCGATTCAAATCCCGAACTACGGCTTCAATTCTATAACATTTCGAGATAGACTCGACGTCATGACGGAGGAGCCATCCGTAACTCAATTCGACAGGGAGTTATTCTTTCAGAGTCAATTTTCAACTCCACAGAACGAAAATTTGTGTCTTTTTATCTTTGTCCCATTTTTCGTTCCTCGAAAAAGGAAAAAGAGGAGCAACTGTAGACACTTATTTTCGTCCATATGGCATTTACATGATTTATGTGTTATTATTTATAGTATATCCTATGTGTATTATATTACATAATATACACATATTATATATTATAATTATATAACGTATGTTTATTACTATTAATTTGTTTTTCATTACATGTTGTAGGCTTGAATATTCGGCCAAAGATTATTACAAAACTACTGGCTCACATGGGACCTAAAATCAGCTTCCCAACGCTGAACCCAAGATTTCCCAATGTCGCATGCCTTCATCCCAAGCCAACTGCCATTTTTCACGGTCAAACGCCCACCTTTCTCGGCCACCAACAAGCAAGGATCTCGTTAGCATTACCAACAAACCACAACGTCAATGTTTTACTAGAAATCAAACACTCTAAAAATAACATGTAAATTCATTATAAATAAAGCCTGTAATCGAACCTAAAGGGGAGGACACAGAGGGTTGTACATGATTTTACAGTGGAAATACAATAAATATATGAGCAAAATCCCAAAATATTCTTATCATTCGAAGTTCTTTTTTTTCTCTGTAAAAATTCGAAAAGAAAATCACTGAGATATTACGCACGAAGATCCCACTAGCAGTCACGAAATATACTCGAGACAAAAAATACGGGAAGCATTCAAAACAGTGGGCAGAGAATACAAAAAATACGACGAGGAGTATTCAAAAGAAATACCCAGAAAAAAGACGCAAGAAATACTACGAGGAAACTAAAAGGAAAAGAAGGGAGAGAAGACCTATTATGGTCGTCAGAGCCTCCACGCACCATCGAAGAAACGAGACATAAAAGGTAAAATTTGTAGATCTACGTTGTTAGGATATTTTTCGGTTGAAACAAGGCCGGAGTGTTTCTGGAAAATTTGTAGATCTCGTTTTGTAAAAGTGAAAAACGAAAATGGAAAAAGGTTGAACAAGTTAATGCAGTTACCTACTTTTAATTATTATAAGAAATAATAGTAAGAACAAATTTGTCCATGAAAACGCAATATTCAAGATTGGTGGGTCCTATGTCTGCCATCATGCTCACTTTGCCCCCACACCATCACATGTTTCACTATTTTGAATTTAAAAACTTCTTATTATATTAATTCAATCTATTTTTAGTTTACCTTTTTTAATTTCAATAATACTAACTTTATTTTCTTAATAGTTTAGAACGGTTAAAGTGTTTAATATTTTATTTATTTATTTATTTTTTAATTATTAATAATACATATACATCATATAAGTACCATTATCAATAGTTGAAGAAAATAACATTAGTATACCATAATAGTTAAGTTTCAGTATTTTTTTATTTGTTATTTTTTTATTTTTTTATTATTATTTATTATTTATTTTTATTTATTTTTATTTTTTCCTTTAATTTATTATTTTATTATTATTATTATTATTTATTTTCATGTTTATTCTGTGATTTATTTATTTAATATTTTTTTTATCTAACATTTTTGACTCATTTAGAAAATTTTCAACCAATCAGAGGTAAGTAATTCGAATAGGGTTTTTTTAAAAATTAAATTAAAATTTTTAATTTTCGCAATTAAAGACAACCTACAAATTAATTGGTACCGAAAGGGCGGTTCAAGGATGCTAATCCTTCCTTGACCGTAACCGACTCCCGAACTCGACACGTTTCTAGTACAACACAGATCAAGTAAGATGGTGTCCGACCCACCTAAATTCGCTCTAAATTGGTCGGTGACGACTCCCAATCCACATTTTCCAAGTCGAAGCCCAATTCCGGGACCCAACCGAAAGACGATTCCGACACATATGATGAGCAATTATATTTGACCGGTTAGTCAAATTACTCGTCTTTATTTTATTTTATTTTATTATGTTATGGGTTTTAGAGTCTAGACCCACTAGGAACATTCATTTTCTTTCCCTAAAATCCCCTTTCTTGTAAGTAGGGGCGTAAATGAATCGAGCTTGAACGAACAATGGTGTATTTGTGTTTGTTCGTTTGTTTTTTAAGATATTCATGTTCGATTCGTGTTCGTTTAAATTTTTAATATCGTGTTCGTGTTCGTTTATTTATTTTTGATATTTTTCGTGTTCGTTTGTTTAACATTCACGAACATGTTCGTTTAGTGTTTGTGAATATGTTCATTCGTGAACATGTTCATTTAGTGTTCATTTAACGTTCAATAATATATTCGTTTAGCGTTTATTTAATATTCATAAACATATTCGTTTAATGTTCATTTAACGTCCGTAAACATGTTCGGTTAACATTCGTGTTCGTTTATATAACAACACAATCATTAAATAAATATAGTTAATATTTAGTGAAAATTTTCATTGTACACGATGAAACCAAATTACCAAAGCTATGTCAATAATTTCCAGTAAACTAGCAGCAAAACTTAAATATCCCAAAACTCCATTTGTCGTATAACAGTCCTGAGAAATCCTTTGAATCTAACCAACAAAATAAAATTATATACTAACCAGAGATTCTCTATTACTCATAAAAGTCTTCAAAGCAGCCAACAACAAACCAAATCAAGGTTCATTTGAATCTAACCACAAAACAAAACTCTTAAAATACTATCAACCAAGCCCCAAATCATTGATCGAGTAATCATGAAACTAAAATTAAATATTAATCCACATAAAATTCCCACACACAAAAATCAAGAGTTGAAAGTAAAATTAAAACAGAGATTTGTATTTTGTAAAGTAAGTAAATGAAAACGACCGACACGTATAGAACTACCGTTATGATCGGGACGATACGACGAGCACAAAGGCATCGACGGTGTAGATCACGGTGTTGCAAAATAAGGTTTATGGTTGACAAAGTTTATGAAAAAGGGGGAGGGGAAGAGACTTCAACAGCGGCTGAAATTAGAAAAAAGAGTGAAACTGTGAAAGCCTTTCACCGGAAGGGAAAGGGTTTTTTTTCGTTGTATTAAGGGAAAATGCTGAAATTATGCCACTGGTTCTTAAACTTATTAGGATTTATATTTTAAACTTTAAATTTTATTATATGTTCAATTTAGTATATATATATTCACCAATATTTAAAATATAAAAAGATAAATGAGCTCATAAACAAGCTTGTTCGTGAATATAGACGAATCCAACACACATCTGTCCGTGTTAGTTCATTTAGTAAACGATCATAAAAATTATGTTGTTGTTGGTTTATTTACCTTAATAAACGAACATAAACGAGCTTTAATTGAACGGTTCATGAACAGTTCACCGAACATTCAGTTCATTTACACTCCTACTTGTAAGTAGGATTAGGATTAGGATTTTATCAATAAAAAACAAATACATATGATTATACTACTATACTAAACATTGGAATCATATTATATTCCAAAATTAATATAAATAGATTTATTGTATCCTATATTCTTAAAGTAAATCTAAATTTAAAATTAGTTTTTTATAATTTTAAAATATTTTTAATTAAAATAATAATATATAATTTAAGTCATTCAATTAGTGTAGTCACTAATTTGTGCATTAAATGCCATCTAAAATATGATAAGAGTATATTTAATACGCATTGATCAAATTATAAAAAGAAAAAGGAAATAACATTCATAAATTTGAATGATATTATTTGATTTTTTAATCTATCAAATTTAAATTATTTATGCAATAAATACACACATATATATGACAGAATTATGTATTTTAAATATGTTTTATATATTAATTTAAAACCTAAATTGATGATTAACGTCATGAAATGATATTATTAGTATAATATTGATATTACGAGAATTCAATATTACATTTCAAGTTAAGTAAATTTATATCAAACACATACTTTCTATCTTGAAAAAAATATATAAAAAATACTTTTTTATTTGTATAATCATTTATATTAGAATTTTTAAAAAATTTATAATATTTAACTAACTAAAAAGAATATAAAGAGAGTATTGGTCTCATGGACAAACAGAAAATATTATATAAGAGTAAAGTTATAAAATCTTAAGAGATAAAATTATATTATCAATAAAAAATATAAAAAATTTAAATTTTCAAATATACTATTATCCACCTACTCGTATGCATACCTAATCTATGATTGTTGGGAGAAGAGTAAGAAATAGGAATGTGTTGGAAATGCTTTCTATTTTAGTCTATTAAAACTAAAATTGAATTGTTGTCTCAACATCAGTATCCGACCTTATCTCTGTTGGTAGAGCGGATGACTGTAGTAGGAACTTCTCTTGACTGATAAAATCTTTTGGTGCAACATCGTCTAATAATTTTTTTTAATTAATAATTTTTCTTTTATGATTTTTTTTTTGTATTTATTGTATATTTTCGGTCATTTGATTATTATTTTCGTTTATCTTTTTTTTTAAAGTTGGATTTGACATTGTCACAACTGATTAAGATAAAACTTATTTGTAATCATGTTGATTTTTCCTACTTTAGATCATCAGATTGAATTTAGATACATGATTTGCGTTCGTTAATAGTTTTTTCACGTCGCTCGAATCTCATTTGTGATTTGTCGGTGGTCTTCAATAGCTTGATCCCCATTTGTGGTTCATTTTATCGATGCAGTCGGATCTATTAGTATCTATTTTTTGTTCGAATTTTTTTTATTAGATTTCTAACTTTTTTTTTGTTTGGTCCTTTTGTGATGGTAAGTGACTAACTTTTTTGTATTAATGATTATATGAATTGTATTTATTATGTGTTTAGGTTACGGTTATAGTTGTAAACCTTAAACCTTCATTGTAATTTGAATATTTTATATTTTTAATAAAGCTAAAGGCTTCTATTAATATATATATATATGATTCAAGAATAAAACTATTACAACCCGAAAACATTAATCATCGGATCATATTATACACCATAATTAATATAAGGGTAAACTACGTTAATGGTCATTAATGTTTGAATTAGTGTTCGTTTTCATCATTGATGTTTTAAAAGTCACAAATCGATTATTAACATTATCTTTTGTTACAAAATGATCACTCAAAGTTAACAACAACTAATAATCATTACTACAGTAATGTAATACTTACGTGACACGTTAAACACACTGACTCAATATATTTGACCGACAGTTTAACTCTTCTTCTCCTTCTTCTTACCAACTGTCTTTCCATCATCCACTTTCTCAATCGCAGAAACACTAGTAGTTGTACTATTATCATAGCTCGATTTGTTACCTATCTTTAAACCGGAAAAACCCTTTGTGCCATTGCTAGAAATCTTTTCACCCTTTGTGCCATTGCTAGAAATCTTTTCACCCTTTGTTCCATTGCTAGAAATCTTTTCAGGCCCTCTGAATTTAAACTTCTTCTTCACAAACAACATTTTATTCACATCTTTTACATCTTCACCATCCTTTAACTTATCCAATAAACCTATAAACGACCCTGGAAAGCTCTCTCTCTCTCTCTTAGAATTCTACTTCTTCTCTAAAATATTCAATCTAGCACAATCTCCTTTTCGATCCCCAATTTCGACTTAGAATTCAAAGCTTCATCAAGCATGTCACCTTCTTCATTATGGTTTTTCTGTTCTTTCTTCTCGATTTCCCTTGCTTCCCTAGCCATGGCCCTAATTTCTTTAACTTTTTCTCTAATTTTGCAGATCCTGTTGGAAAAATAAAGAAAAAGGTTATTTTCTACTCAGAATTCAAATATTATAAACCAAAAATAAAGAAAATGAACCCCCCCATAAATACCTGTTTCAACCCTTGAATTCTACTGAGCAGCTCAGCCTTTGATTCATTCAATTCCTAAAATTCAACCAAAATAAAACCTAAATGAATCGAATCAAACTTTTTCATTTGAAAAAAAGTAGTAAACAATTACTAAATATTGAAAAAAATGAAAAAAAAATGGAGAAATTTCATAACTTACTGCACTTTTTGAACCGGCTGGAGTGATGTTCTCCTACTTCTGTTAAATGGAGAAATTATCTAATGCTTTGGCTGGTTTATATCAGCTTAAAATTCTCAATGTTTCACATAATTTCCTTAAAGATTCATTGTCACTATCTTTGTTTCGTATGTTGAATTTGGAGCAACTTGGCTTGAGCAATAATGATTTTTCTAGGCCAATCCCGGGAAGCATCAATCTTCCTTCAATTCGAAGCTTTGATATTTCCTCGAATTACTTTAATGGTTCTCTTCCTTCCCATATATGTGTTAATTACTATTAGTTTGCTGAATTTGAGGAATAATATTGCTCGGAA